>NW_026623502.1:480730-591537 GCF_030028575.1 Malurus melanocephalus
AAGAAGAAATTGGATTTTTCTTGTTAGCATGTAAATTTCTAATTAAAACCTATATGAAATAATTAAAAAATCTATAGAAACTTGAATATCTGAAGCAATTTTGTTAGTAATACCTGAGTCACRTACTATGGGGTATGAAAGTAGTTTTTCAATGAGAAAGATAAGTTTTAATAAGATGAAATTGCCCACAGAACAGTACTGAATCCTTGTGGAAGGGGTTATTCATTATGATCTGCTAAATTTTACTTTTCTGACTTGTCTGGATTTAAATTTCCACTTGACATACTTTTGTTGAAGTATTATCCAATATATTTAAATTAATGTAAAGAGTTATTTTCTTTCAGAAGAAAATAAAGAAAATAAATATCATTGGCTACAATGCTTTAATCAGTGAATCAAGGCTTCCTTGACTAGTATGAAATAATATTATCACTGCTTATTTTTTTACATCCACCTAMCATAAAAATTGCATATTAAACAAGGAAATGGTAGATAATATATAATGACCTGCTAGTATGTTATGATGGTTATAGTTTTAGGTAGAAATAAAA
The DNA here is from genome assembly GCF_030028575.1 of Malurus melanocephalus. NCBI lineage: Eukaryota > Metazoa > Chordata > Aves > Passeriformes > Maluridae > Malurus > Malurus melanocephalus. The sequence goes on from NW_026623502.1 coordinate 481,282, forward strand.
ATACTGAATAATTTTTTGTCATATTAATATATTTAAAGACATTTCTCCTGCTGATCTTCAGTCTTGTATTAAGTCTTGTATTTATCCAGGTAAAAGAATTTATTCTTCTSAAAGTGCAAGTAGAAAATTTAAGAGAAAGCTTCTCATTTTGCCTCATGCACAGTGCTGGACATGTGCACTGAGGATACAATTTGCTTTTGCCAGATAATGCCAAACTTCCAAGCAAAAAAAAATTACAATTCTTATTTAAATTTGATACATTTTCCAGTTTTGTTAATCAAGACACATTTAGAAATACTGCTGACCCCAGTGTGAGATTTGTACAACCTGAGAGTACTTTGATCCARATGTAAGCTGGTAGAGAAGTCTTGTAAGCTTGAGAAGTATACGGTCTAGGGAAAGTCCTGATCCCCAAATTCCAGCCTGATTATGAAACCACTGGTTTTATGACAGACAAGGAACTACAAGAGGAATGAGCAATCCCTTGATTAATATTAGAATTTTCTGCTAATGGTTGCAGTGTTTGGAAGTATTCTGTTCATTACGTTTCTCTGAAGTCTCCTTGGAACTCTGTTGAAAATGAACTCGTTCTTTAGGCTGTCTGCAAAAATTGTACTTTACTCTGAGTACTTGGTTTTTGTATTTAGGGATAYCACCAACATTTTAATGTATAAAAAATAAAAATAGAGAAGCCGTGAGGGTTTCAAGGGTTTATAATTATTAAAGATCCTTACGTAAATAGACAAAAATAAGTGACTAATTAGAGTAGAGATGCTGAAGACAATCAATGTGCTGTCAGCTGCAGTATATCAAAGCTGGTGTGCAATGGATAACCTTTTTGACAATTTTTTTTGTCATAGAACTCTGGGCAGCAGGTCAGAATCAGCAACACTTATTTGTCTATGGCACAAAATGTATTTGTGTAAATTGTATTAGGTACGAGAAAGGCAAATGCCAGTCAATCACACACACACACACACACATATATATACACATACATAAATCTCCCACTTCTCAGTGCAATTCTCTCATGTTTACAGTGGGATAGAGATACAGGTGCTATATTAGCAGGATTAATTCACAGGAATATCAGACATTAATCCTTATTTCTTCTCATTACTTGAGGGCCTAAGGGAGCCATGTTGGTATAATGAGAGCAAAGGCATGAGATAATTTTGATGTGCTTAAGTATCTCTATTCCASAAGAATCTCTTTGGTTTTATTGCAATAGATACAATACACAATTTAGTTGATAATAACAGCATTGAGCACTGAAATTAAGTAACACAGCTAAGAAAGGACTGACTCTGTGGTGAAATGTGTTTCATGTCTGTAAGCAAAGACTTTAAAAACCCTCTCTTCCCTTGAAATCTCTTAAAGATTGCCATCTAAAGGGAAATTTCTATAACTGAGTTGAATACTGGATATTTTCAAAACTCATGTGGGAGAGTCACGGTAATGTAAGAAACAGTAACKCTAAGATTATTCTAGTTATAGTTATTTTGCAAGAATCACCTTTTCCCCAGGAAGGTAGCAGTGATCATGATGCACCCTCTAGAAAGATATCCAGATGTTTCTCAGTACATATCACCTGCAGCTCTAGGTCTAATTACTCATTTTCACTTTCTTCTTGTAATAGCATTTCTCTTTTGCAGAAGGCTGAAGATAATTCATGGAGGAATTGTCTTCCAGTCATACTAACATCCATTCACACAGCTGCTTAAAAGGATTTTTACAGGAGATGCTTATTCACTAGGATGCCTCAAAAATTGGATTGTACAAAATAYATGAAAATTTTCATGCACATGAGTGGCTTCAGTTGAACAGTGACTATCATTCAATAGTTACAGAGCTAAGTTCATGACTCTGAAATTCACTTTTTAGTCCTATAAAGCTGATAGTTATTTCTCCAGWGTTGGTAGTTATGAATTCAGGATGGTTGAAGAGGAGCAAAACATAAATCTAGGCTTTCAAAACCTAATTCTACAGATCCTTAATTCTCTCAAATACAGAAATCAGCAAAATACATATTTTGATGTTGGAATATCGTATTTTCCTCTGATGATTAGATGTGGCCTTGTGCCCATACTGTAGGACTGCAGTACATTAATCAGGAGTGGAGTGTGACATCTTGGAGAAGCAGCAGGAAGGAATCTTTTGCCTCCTGCCCACTCCTTCAATTAAGGTGTTCTGAAGCCCAATTCAGTATTTAATTTCTATKTATGTATCCTCTCACTTTGACTGGGAAGTTGCTCTTGAATCTGTGGGAGGAAACATTTTGTGTCATACACATATTTGAGAAAAGCCATGAGTCTACTATTTCTGTGTAGAGAGTACAGACACAAGCACAAATGGGACCTAAATCCCATAATGTAGCCTGAGGCTAGTTCTTTTTAGGGATCTATGTGTCAGAAACATGTGACAATTGGGAGCTGAGATGAAATGCTGTGTTACAGTTGTCTCTGTTCTTCACTGCTGGTTTGGATTGCAGTGTGTCTGTGCAGGGGAGATGACAGTCACAGGAGCAGAGCTGTCCTGCTTTGAGGGACAGCTCATCTGGAGTATACAGATGCTCTGAGCTGGAGCAGAACCTGAACTGTGGGCCCAGCTGGGTGCTGGCTGGCTTCTTGCTGGTCAAACATCTTCTCGAGGTCAGGCATACTAGGAGGTGCAGGACAGACACACAGATTTCTGAATAAGCTCAGCCAGGCTCCACCTTGGAGTGTTAGCTGGAGTTCAGGGTTGGCCCTTGTAGACCTYCCAACACAGCATTCAATAGTGACAAACCTGAAGCTCAAAGAGGGACCAGAACAAAGTTTCATTGAAGGGAAAGGAGATGACAATTCCTTTCTGGGCACTTAGTGATGAGTTAATGCTTGGAACAGGCCTGAGGCAGCACTGTGGCCCCAGTCAGTGTGCTGGGAAATAAGCCATGAAGTCCAAGTGACTCTGTGACATATCTGAGCTTGTGTGTTACTATGCACATCTGTCCTACATTCTAAACTACTGAAGCTATCCTGGCAACCCTGTAGGCAGGTAAAAAGTAAACAATTTTTAAGGAGACAAGAATTCTAGAGCAAATGAGGGAAATGGTTTTCTGGTTGTATTGGTTGTGGATGAGAATGGAAGGTGGAGTTTTTTTAGTAATTAAAATATTTTAGAATAAATGTGTTTGTTCTTTTTAAGCACAATATGTTGTCTGAGAAAGCCAAGTAGGCTTCTGTGTGGAGGTTGTGTGAGAGACCTTCTYATTTACCCACTGATATTTAATGGCATTAGATAGCATTCAGACACAATTGTCATTGATTTGCTTGCATTTCCTGGAGACTAGAGAAAGTACTAGATGAGCAGTGAGGCTCTGGAGAATGTAAATGTTATGCATTTGCCTTGCTGCTTAGCTTGTGCACTGCTTTCAGGACTTTCAATAAATTTCTAGGGTATGCTATAAAAAACTGTAATATGAAACCTTTAGTAAATCCCAGACAATCCCCAATGAGGGAGAACCCTAAGAATTCTTAAAATTAAAATATTGCACAGAGGATTGGATGAAATATTRTAAAAAACATTTGGAATACTGTCAAGAACTTTATGATGCAGATCACAGCAAACTGACATATTTCTTTTTTCCTGCAAAAGAAGATTTCTTATTTTCATGTGATAATTGAATATAATATGTAAATTTGGTCCTTTATTGTCTCTTTAGAAGTGGCTGTGTGGTCTCCRTCACTAGCAGGACTCCAGCAGATCCTCTTCTCCCAGAAACAGAACATATATGAGGTGTGGTATAGAAATTGAAATGTATTTCCCTGTAAAGTTTATTTTTTCCATGAGTTAGCTACAGGTTCCTCATWATCTCCTGCTTCTATAACCTTTTTTACCTTTTTAGTCTGTCTCAGTTCCAGAGGACTTTTTGAGTATAACCTGTTGAGACCTTTTCCTCAGAYTGAGAAACAGCTGCTTCACAAATTAGTAATTACTGAGAAGTTTTTGGGGCTCAAACAAAAGCTGTCCCACTCATTGTTGACATGCAAACCATGGCATACTGCAATTAAAAACTTCCTCGCTGCTTCTCTCCTGTGGAAAATGCTGTGTGTGCAGCAGGAAGGCTATCAAGGAAAATTAGTCATATTAGGAATTTTGTCTGCTTTAGTTGAGACTGGGCAAATAACATTTTGGCTTGAATGGCAGATGATGTGCAAGATAGGATTTCTTCTTTTGTTTAAGGAAAAATAAATACCAAAAGCCCATCATTTCCAGACTAGTGCCAGAAAAAGGTCTAAGGACTTTTATGTCTTCCGCAGTGAATTACATATTTATGTTCAAATCTGTTGGTTACTGAGAAGAAAAAAAATCAATTTGTCAGGAAYGTCAGTTTCTGTTCAGGAAATCTTCATCACAGTTGTTACAATTCTGTTACCTCCCTGCATGTGAAATCAATTAGAAGAGGTTGAAAAAATAATCAAACACATATTCTTAAAAGATTATTCTTTGAATTAGTCTCCAAGGTTTTTCAAATAGCAAAGCTCACATTGGGATTTTTCTAAACTTCTGTTCATGAGGCTCTATTTTGTTAGATTTAAGTGGGCTACATAAAATTGCATTTTATTTTTKTAAAATACTATGAGGCCAGTCAGAGCCAGACAATATAATTAGTATTTCTTATTCCCTGGACAGTCCCAGTGAGGCTGTTATGGACTTTGATAACATCATGGAGAGTGACTCAGATAYACTTCCAGATGATTTTTCATTGAAATTGGATGCATAATTTCTATTATTAATGGCTCTGATTTTATTTAAAATATTTAAGCCTTGTTAAGTCTTTCAGATAATTTTATGGAAATAATMAAATTTAACTGAAATGTAGAACTGTAATTGCTGAATATCAATTATAAAATTATTAATTTTTCACTAAGATGCTAATGTGAGCTTTAAGAAGCAGCTTTGGTAGGAGGCAAGACAGAAGATTTGACCAATACTCTGGCAGAGAACAGTGTGAAGACAGAAGGCAATGTCCCTTAGCAAAGAAGGGACTTTGGCTAAGAATGCAGATGGATTTCTTCATTGTGACAGATACAGTGCTCATCACTGAAAGCTCTGCTCTTTCAGGCATTTATCTGTCTCATGGCACTAAGAGTTTCTTATTTGCCAAATCTCATCCAAGGAGTGAGATTTAACCACATAAGGATGGCATTCGTAGACGATAGCACATGGGTCTTGTCCTCAGCTGGCTTCTAGAAAATGTGAATAAATGGGGTTTGTGGTTTTAGGAAAAGAAATTCTRGTTTTCCTAGGAATTAGATTTCCAAATCTGAAGTATTTGGCTCTTTATCTACAGAGAATTTTCTGGAAAAGTCTAATACTATTATTTTAAAAAATTAGCCTTATATTCAGGCTTTCAATAAAGCTGTATTTCAATACTCTGTCTGACACAGAGAGYTTGTGCATATGTTCAGACACTCCCTGAAGTTCAGTGCAAAGTTTCTTAGACTAGAGTTTAAGTGAGCTAGCTCAAATGCTGAATGTGGGCTACCTATGAATGTAGATATCCTTGGTAAGTAAATTAAGCCCTGTGAATTGCAGTTCTGCTCAAGATGGTGAACAGAAAGTTTAGATACTGATGTCAGAGCCATTAAGGGCTTACAGACTCAACAGGCAGGCAAGGCTATGGATCCCAAGAGTTATGGCCATTCCTGGAAATGCAGCCTTACACATTTGTAATAGAAAGAAACAGTTGAAAAAAGCAGCCTGAGGCAGTGGAACAAGAGGTTGTTCCTAAGAAGCCACCAAAGGAAGGGGAAGCTATAAGAAAGCTGTTCTATCAGATATTAAAAATAGGGATTTTTATTTGCAGCTACAACAGAAGTTGCTTCTCTATTTAAAGATTTTGCTGAAAACTCCCTAGAAGATGAGACATCTCACATTCTTTTGTTTCTTCTTTCTRTCACTGATGTTTCATGCTTAGTGAATGTAGCTGTCATATATCTGTAGATTGCTTTGTAAGGGGACATCTTTCTGACTAAACTGCTTTGAGCACTAATGACCAAAGAATGTGGTATTTCAACATGTTGCTGTTCTTTTCTTTTATACAACCACATAATCACTAAGATCAGAAAAGACCTCTATGACTTAGTCTAACCATTAATTCAGCATTATTGTATTTACCATTAAATCATACCCCTAAGTGCCACATCCACACATCTTTTTGACATTTCCAGGGATGGTGATTCCATCACTTCTCTGGGCAGCCTGTTTTAATACTTGATCACTCTTTCATTGAGGAATTTTTTCCTAATACCCAAACTAGACCTCCACTGGAGCAACCCTCAGTTAGCAAGGACTGCTGCTTAATTATGGAAAGTGGCTCAATGAGCACTTCCACCAGCTCCCTCAGATCCTTTGGGTAAATCCTATCTGTCCCCATGAACCTATGTGGRTCTAAGTAGTATAGCAAGTTGTTGACCATTTCCCTTTGGATTATGGGGACTTCCTTGTGCTTCCTGTCCYTGTCTCCAGTTCTGAGGGCTGGGTACCCCAAAGACAACTGGTTYTACTGAAGCAAAGAAGACATTATCTACAGCAGCCATTTTCTCATACTTTGTCACTGTTTCCCTCTGCATACAGTAAAGGCTGGAGAGTGTCCTTAGCCCTCCTTGTGTTGCTGATTCATAGAAACATTTTTTGTTGTCTTCTACTGCAGAGACAAAATTCTAGCTGAGCTTTGGCCCTTCTATTTTTCTCYCTGCATAACATCACAATATCCTTGAAGTCCTTCCAAGTTGCCTGTCCTTTCTTCCAAAAGTGATACAAAAGAATATTCCAACAAAAGAAGAGACCAAACTTGCCGCATCAATGATAATTGAACCAAAGACTGTTCCTTAGGTCAGGAAGCAGTATCCTTCTTATGGCCAAGGAAAACAACTTCCTCTATCTAGCCTTTATGGATGTTATATTTTCTTTTTTTGAGATTTTGAGCTAGTCCTTTCTAAGATGTATGTAGCACATTCCCTTCCTTCTTTGCTGGTAAGCCTATGTCAATGTTTCTTACAGAGCAGAGCCAGCTCTCCAGGATCTATAAAGAGGCATATTAAAAAAAGGCATATATTAGCTTATCAAAAGTTCTGAAAGGATTTTTGTTGGTCTGAGGGACAAATTGGTTGAAGATGGCATAGAATGCCTTCATGTGTTATTGYAAATGATTTATGAAACATGGGTTTTCATGGCAAGTTAAAAATTCRTGTGAACATTTGATTTAAAATTTAATTATCTGAACTAGCTGAATCACTTCTTCAGGCTTGTAATTGAGCAGATATATAGCACTATACACACCAAGGGAGACTTGGGACTTGTGTCCAGATCATCAGATATGCTACGTAGCCTACTCTTATTGACAAAGAGTCTAAATTTGGTCCTTGAATAAACAACTTAGTCTCTCCCTTTAATCATCCAAATACAGAATATGTCAATAATTTATGTTTACTCTCAGACTGCCTGATTTGCTAAATTTCTTTAGGCACATTTGGATTGGTAGCCAGTAACAACTTACTTAACTAGGAAGCACTATTAAATGTGAGTGGTGATAGTGAAATCTGATCCTGCATTTGCTCTTTGCTATCTTTCTGGGTTTGGAAGAATTATAAAACAGTTACCTTTCACTTAATTGTCTTTCTTACTCAAATCACAAAGCCCCAGTTTCGTTGGGGCTATGTTCCTCTTACTTGACCAGAGTCATCTGAGCAYATTATTGAAGCACACTAAGCATGTGCTCCAGTTCAATTTATTGAATTGGCTTTWTAGCAGACAGTATCAGGTACYACTGGAAGGCAGATCATCCCACCTTTTCAAGGGTGTGACAAACTGTCTTGTGCAGYTGCCTGTCTCTCTCTCCCTTCTATTCATATGGGAGTATGGACTGTTAGGTAGGTAAGCACACCTGGTCAGACAGGGAGTTTTGGGTACCAAGTTAACAGAAATGAATCCATTGGAGATGTTTGGGTTTTTTTTTTATTTTTATTTTTTATTTATTTATTTTTTTTTAATTGAGAAATCAAATAGGGATCTCTAAGGTCATATTTTTGTATAATAGCAAAATCTTGTCAAACAAACTGCTAAGGAAAGATTCTGTTAATAGTCTCTTAAAYTCCTAACAAAATAAAATTATTGACAGTGGAAGTAAAGAAAGCGATCCAATCATCATTTAAAACTTTAATCAAGATTGTAAATCAAATTTTTTATGGGTGCTTATGGGAGTTAATTTGCTAAAATCACTTCTCTGAGATCCTGGGAATAAGAAGGCTAATAAACTGAAAAGCTTCAGTGTTGCCAAAAGAAGTAGCTCTTGAAGCATTAGGTTTGAGAATTTGTGTGGGCTGGAGAAAAACTCAAAGAGTTGCATTGTCGTCACTGTACTTAAATTTAAAATCCTAGGGATCCAATCTTCTAATATAGAGGCATTATAGTTTTGAAAGAACTGAGATAAAGGAAAATTAAACTATTTACAAATAGCTACAATTAGTTATTTACTTCTTGCATAAAAGAGAAAAAGCAATAACTGATACATATAATGCAAATGCTTATATTTTGAATGTTCTCTGCCTGACTCCATACAAAATATCAAATATTCAAAGATATTYAAGCTAATTGCTTATCTTATTTCAAATGATAAAGAATTGCTCCTTGTTGTAGATGTGAGCATGACAATCACAAGTATGCATTCAAGTAGGAAGGAATGCCACCAGTTCTGTAATATAAATTTATAGCTCATGGCTTGATGGCTGTTTAGGGCATCTCTTGCTAAGAAGGGGCTGCTTGTGTAAGAGGAAGCTGCAGGTAAATGGAAGTATCAGATACTGTGCCTTATTTCTCAGAGAAGTTACTGTGGTTGTCACAGGACTGGCAGTTCTCCTCCTCTTGGCTGATGATCCTGTGATTTTTGATGTTGTCTTCTTCTCCATGGAGCTTTGTTATCTCTGAAAGAAATTGTAAAGGCTATGAGCCTGTACACTTGAATCTCCATTGAGGAAACAAGAGTAATCAGTGAAGCAACACAGCACCAGCATGTCTGACCAACCCTTCTGGCAGAATGAATCAGTTTCCTGGAAGTATCTTCCTTTGTGAAGATATTATAAAGGCTTCAGTGTTGATTGAAAGGGCCTCTCTGTAGGTGAGAATCTTGTCTCTGTCTCTCCTTATCTGTCTCTCCTTATCCTTCAATGTCCTAGTGTCAGCCTTCCTAGGAATGTACAGTCTGCTCTCTGGAGATGAGGGATCTCCTGTCAGGATAATGGTCACTAAGTGTGCCAAGTGTTACATGAAGAATGTGCCTGCTACTGACCAACAAGTGGTTTGTGTTTCAGACCAATAATTTTTATCTGATTGAGGCAAATTCTTTCAAAACTTGCCATGTCTCCTCAAAGGATAGGAACAGATAACCATTGCTGAAATACCATGTTTTCTGTAGAGCCCTGAAAATTCTCAGTAGTAAAAGAGTAATAACAATAAACTTGTGGGGCTTGAGGTCTAATACAGGAATAGGTTTCCTTTTCCCTGTGTACATGCTGCCTGCATTGGGACCAGTCAGCCTGTCCTTCTATGCAGAGCAGAATGTAAAGTGTGCATCAACCTTAGTGTGATCCTTTGATTGTAACAGTTGCATRTCCTGAATGCACGAGCTCTGGGAGGTTTGTTCATATGAACTTCCACCATGAGAGTACCACCTTCTCACAAGACTCCTGAATAAGGTCACCAATACTCATGGGAAGGTTTCAGAGGCTTAAGGATATGTTTAAAAGGTGTGACACAACCTACCTTTCTGCCACAATGCAAAATTTCCTGGGTTAGTGGGCCTTTTGGGCTGCAGCGTCCACTAAACTGATSTCCCGACTCAGATAAGAGGTTGAGTTTGAGAGCTGAGCTAAATAGACAAGGTAGAATCATGGGAGTACTGACTGATCTATATCYGTCATACTGCTCATATGCTTGAAGAGTGATTCAGGTGCTTAGATGATGAGTACAGGTTGAGAGTCTGTGTAGARCAGAAAAACACAATTAAATGAACAAATGAGAAACATACACAAAGCAAAAACATTTCATTTGTAACAATACCAAACAGAAACCAGGGAAAATATCATGACTCTTGGAGAAGAGGACTGAAAATTTCTGATTAATGTTTGTTTCTGTTATTAAAATATGATCTACATATATACATGACATAAACCAAAATGTGGAGTAATACAAATAAGACAAGAACTAATGCTGAAAAATAGTATTAAACTCCAACAAATTACRTATTTCCATAAATATATTAAGTTAATGTCTATATAGTATACCAAGGACAGCAAGTCAAATTTCTACTTGGGCTGATTGCAAGCATTTATCAAAGCAGCATAAGAATCTCAAGGGACACTTCACATTAGTACCAAGTGCAAATTTGGGAACAGAGTCTGGTCTTGTGATTCTTATTCTGACTTGACCAAAAATACCATATTTTTTTTTTAAGTTAAGACTCATAAATGCTAGCATCCCTGTATTTTGCCATCTGATCTGAACTCCAATCTAAACAGGTCTCATATTGACTTAAGGGATCTTAGATATTCACTGAGATGAAGACAGCAGTGTTCAGTTCAGTGGCCTAAGTCTAGATTTCAGTGCCATTTGTGATGACCTAAGGGATCTTGCCAGGCCCCACAACCTGCTGCAGAAAAGCACAGGTCTTGTACAGTTCCTACACTGTATTTTCTAGTCTTGTGGGGATATTTCAAATGCACAGTTCCCTCTCTGTGGCCATCTAAGCTGAGATGTCTTTATCTGTGAGGAAGTACTTGTAACTTAGGTTATCTAACTAAACATACCTAAAAAAAGATGGCTCAGCAGCATCCATTTGTCTGAWTTAGTGTGAATTGTGTATGATTGTATATGTTGTCCAAATGCAGATAGGTGGTTAGCAAGCTCTAAAAATCTTTACTGTGGATGAAGAACTAATGTACAGCTATGTAACAAGTGTGATTGTAGTGGTAAAACTGGTAGAAACCAAACAAATTACTGTGTGATCATATCCAGAGAAGGGAAAGAAGTAAAAAAGTAAAACCCTGCTCCCTGTCCCTTTGAATGCAGTAACACTCAGCATCCTGGCCCTCACTGGTAGAGATCAGACATTCCTCTTCGGGTCTCTGTTGCATTCCTGTGAAAATACAGCAATACCAACCTAAAGTCAACTAATGCTCAAGAACACAGCTTTTCTATTTAAAGATTTTGGGAGTACTGCATTTTAACCACAACTTTTTACTCCTTTTGCCAGGTGCTTTTCCTGCCCCTGGTCCCTCTCCTGAGACCTAAGTGCTCCAAGTGAGATCAACGGAGGAACATGTTCACTTCTCCCTTCTGGCAACAACAGTATGCTTCCAAAGGAGAAATCTGAATGTTCTTGGAAAGTGAGCTCTATGGGTAAGTCTAAAATGGTTAACCACTTCAAACTCTGCTAAAGTTCTGTTGTGCATTTTGGATGATSTTACTGGTATTAGGATCCTATTTCAGAGGCACAAGAAAAGTGAACYTACAGCTTTAGTGAACTAAAGAAGGTGCATTTTCAAGATGAGAAATTCAGAAGACAGTTCATTATAAAAAGCAAAAAAAAGGTTGTTAACAATGCCTCTGTTAAAGACCCAGCTGGAAATTACAGGCAACTCCCTTCAAAATTGAAATAGTTCATAATATTTGACCAGGATAGCAACTCAGTACTTACTGCCCCTGTGAGTGCAATGAATCCCCCTGCTCAGTGTGGGTCTTCTTGGGAAGTAAAGYTGAGGGAGCTTTTGCATGGAACAAAGATGAGAAATTTCCAGGTGAGGTAGTGTTCTTTTGTGCCTGGAACTTCAACAAACTAGGAGGAATAGCATTTCAGCAGCCTTGTCAGGATTTTCCCCAAGACCTTTCCCCTTTCCGGAGAAAGAAAAGGAAAAGTTATTAAAAAGTTTCAGGTATGGAAAGAGAGTAGGATTCCCAGGACTTAATAATTGACTGAATTCCTATCCAGAGCATAGCCTAGGGACACTTTCACACACCTGCACACCTGCGCTTCCATGGCACCATACTGTTCTAGTCTGTTTTAAGCTGTTTCTAAATTGSATAAATAAAGCAGTCTGGGACAGAGGTCACTGTCTAGAAAGCTAAGTTGAACTCTGATTTATTCATGGACTTTGTGTTTTTGGACAAATAATTTAATTTTATGTGATTCCAATCACACAATGATTTTTATTAACTTAATAGAGGAAGCAAAGTTTATGATTTCTGAAGAGAAGTCGAAACGTTAGGGGCCTGTAGCTTCCTTGACCCAGGAAAGGACAGGAATTTCTGTTGTGCAAGTACACTATCCACTTTCTGTTTTCCCTCTTTTACCTTTACTTATCTCTAAAGCTGGATTTCAGGTCATACTGGAGACAGTCAGTGAAGTGAATTTTTATTATATGCTTCAATTCAGATCAAAATGTCAAAACACTATAGAAAAGWAATCTTTATTTTTAGCCACAGTGAGGAAATGCATACACTTGAAAAGTCTGTCCTTGTGAAATGTCTGCAGCACTTTTGCAGAGGCAAGAAATGCAAGGACTAAGTGCTTTGTCCTGAAAAAACACTGTCATTGAATAATAATTAGTCCTTGTAAGGTAAATAAACCCCACTCTCCTTCYCTGCATGTCAAATAAGTTCTCTGTGACTTCAGGATGCTGGAATGCAGCTCAAGGCCCAACAATATGCCACCCTAAACTCTATAGTATGTACCTGCCAGCAGTCCTGAAACACTTGTGTTCCTCTGTCTCCAGCATACTTAGCAATGAAWTTACATCATATTGTCTCTGTTTTGCATAGTTATTTTATTAACAAATGCCTCGTCCCTTTGCTACCACAAAAAAATCCCAATGACTTCTGCTGCTGAAAACTGACATTACAAAACAAGAGAGAGGAAGGTTTATGTCAAAATGAAACTCAACAAAGCAATTGTATCAGAAAAAGGTGCTCCCAACCTGATTGCTAAAGACAACAGCCTGCATTCATCATTCTTTTAATATTTTGACTTAAATAAGCTAAAAGATATATGAAGTACAAGTTACCAGTATACAGATTTTACCCATCTCTACTACCACTTAACAGCATTTTCAGATGATAAAACAGATCTTTTTGGTCTATCTATAAGTTTGGGGTTTGGAGTTGTACTTCCTGGAGAATAGTCCATGGGTCCCCTTGGGTAAGACAGGACACAGTAAAAATGACACCTTAGGAAGCCCTGCATTTTTATGTATATTATACTATTGCATTTAATAATAATTATTTTTTTACTAATCTTTCTGCAACACCATTACAGTTGTATCTCACTTCAGTCTCTGACAGTGAAACAAGAAAGAAATTTCCCTCTTTTGTGGTCAGTTCTGCTTGCTTTAYGTCTTGCAACAACTGTACTGAAATCATAAAGAAATCACAAAGGTTCTTTCTAGTGAGGTGAACATGAGTTATCCTGTAAAGCTTGGTTATAATACTTRGGTATTAAATAATAGTGCTTAGCACTTGTGCAACTTAATGCCTTATAATCTTCAAAGCACTTTACAAATCTTAACTAGTTAATCCCCACAGCAGCTCTGCATGGCAGGTTATGAAGGCCACACATTAAAAATCTCCCATGATACCAGCCTGCCTGCATAGTAAGCCTATGGGAAAAAAATATTTGCTTAGTTATGTTCCTGAAATCATGAGTGTTTAATTTAACTGGACTGCAACATGGCTTACTTTCAGTAAATTTGTTCTGCTTTCTTATCCCTTTCAAAGTAAATCCATTATACCTGCAGCATGGCTCAGCAGGCAGTATTATCAAAATTTTGAGGATTTTTTAAAATTATTAAAACTCCTGGAAGCAAATAAGAAGCAGAGAATATGATTTTTATTTACAAAATCAAGTTTCTATTGCCAATGATTGCAAAGACCATGGATAGGGAAAGGGTCAGAAAGTCCCTAAAGACTGAAGCACACAGGAGAATGACTACCATTTTTAGAAACTTCTTTTGAAAATATGACTTTTATGATATTGAGATTGCTAGGCAAACAAAATATGCTTTAACTCAATTTCACTGAGAACCTTAAGCCTTTAGAGACCCCCATTTCATTTGGGAAATAGCCTACTTTTTCTATCTTGAATTTTCTTTGGATGTTCATGTTCCAGAAAAAAAAAGAATTGAACAGTTACTGCTAAAGAATATTGAATAGTTATTAGTTTAGTCTTTTCAGGTTTAAAATTTCCCATGAAGTGAAAACACTGTAGTATTATCACAAACACCACAGCTTCACAAACACAAACTGTTCTTTGTACTGCAGGAAAACTTTTTAAAACAACAGTCTGACAGTAACATTATAATTCTATGTGAAGACCAAATTCACCAACCAAAAGTGTAAGTCATTAGCTCATGACTACATCTCAAACATCTCCATAGAAAATAAACCTCTCAAAGGTGTTTGTTCTTGGTAATTATTGTAAGGAGGAAGCCATGTCTTTGACTGATGAGGCCTTCTTCCAATGGAAGCGGACATAAAGTTTTTGTCACAAATTAAAAAAATATCCATTTTCCAGAATATCTACTGAGCCACTGCAGCCTTATTTATAAATACAGCATGATCCTTCTCCTCTAGGGCATCAGGCAACTTAATGCCTCCTTTTGCTTTCAAGTACAACTGTCTCTTTGTAAAGCTTGTAATTTGAGAGCTGATCCTTTGTAATAAGGAAGCTCTATGATAGTATGAAGACTGACCTCGTTTCCTTATTTCCCCACTGCTTCAACCTGGAAACTTTTATTTACTAGGTTTTCCTTCTCTTTTACCCCTTGTTTTCTTTTTGTTCCTTTTTCTTTTTTCCTTYTTTTCTCACCTTTGGAGAAAWATYGCAAATATCCTTTGAAGGAACAATWAGCAATTGCTGTGGTAAAAACATTTACCTGATTGACTACAAAAGGTTATCTAAGGGTAAAGGTTCCAGACAGAGCAGGAGACCAATCTCCAAGTGAGAGCTGATAAGGGATGAGCACAAAAGAGRTGCTAGAAAGTAAAGGAATAAATGAATGAGAACACAAGAGGCAACATAATTAGCCAGTCTCACATGCTTGCCACTACATAATTTCAAATGTTCCAAATGGAGCCTGGTATTCTGCAGACAAACTCATAATTTAGTACAGGGTTGCAATTCACATGCAGAAGAGGTTTGAATTAAAGCTTCATGGGCAGCCTTCTGGTTTCCCAACCTCTGGTCATTTAATTTAGTGACCTAAATTCTTTTTAATATAGAAAAAAAAAAATTTTAATGAGGTCTTTTAATTGTTTAGGGAGGACGGGTTGCTACAGGCTGCAATTTGTTATGTAATTGTAGATGCATAGCACCTCAAAGGAAAAGATAGGCTATTTTAATTCTGCCTAAATTTGTATTATGAGACCATGATGAGACCTTAATAAATGTTGGTTTGGTGTTTTTTTTTTTTTTTTTATTTCCTAAAGTGTATTAAGCTACATGACCAACATCTATTTTAAATGCATCAGAAGCAGGACATCCGAAGACAATCTATAGGACTGATACATAATTGTAGTTTTAAGGAATGTCCAGAAAAGATTAGGTGGTAAAGGAAAACGCTGTGTGAATTCACCACAGGAGTTTTATGAGTCTACATTAGAATCTTTTTCCAAGAAGGCTGAATTTGAGGCACTTATTTGAAACTGAAGAGCTTTTAAAATAAATAAATAGTTATGTCAACAAATAACATGGACCAGGTGGTATTCATACTTGAGGAATTTTACCTGAAGGAAGTCAGAGGCCTATATGGCATCATCTTCCAAAAAAAAGATATCAGAAAGAGTTTGGGAATGGCTGACACTAATCTGTCTGCATCAATTTAGCTGACACTACATTACAGAATTAAATTAGCAGATGTACATGGAAGCATGGAATAACAGGGACAAGTCAACACAGTGTTTGCAAAGGACATTAATGTCTTGCAGAGTCAAAGCTCTTTGAAGGTTTAAGGTTAGTTATTATCTACCTGTTGAATACCATCATGATGGAGACCAAGAGTTTCATCATTACTCCATTACTTCGTTACATTTAACAGAGTATCAGGYTGATGGGTTTTCAGTATAGTTATTCTCATCTTCTCATAATCTTCCCCTGAATCTTTTAGTTCAGGTGGGATTGTCAAAATAAAGGGAATGCATGTTCTTGAGTAATTTTGTCAGTTTTGAAAATCCCATCAATACACAATCATGTTCCTCGTAATCCTGTCACCAGKTACCTTCAAAGCTGATTTGAGCAAAAGACTACCTGTAAGAGTAAACAGTTCAATACCTTCAGTACTTTGTGCAATGTTGTGTATTGTTTCATCGCATTCTTCTTTATCTGTAATCTCTTATACATAATTTATAAGGTGTTGAGACAGGACTATCTCTTTAGCTCATGTTTATAGTGCGGAGTGTATCGGGGTCCTGGTGCATGGCTGTGGTTTTGTGTACTTATCTAATAAACTCCTTTAGGTATATGAAAGTATGGCAGAAGCAATCTGCCATTTTTAGACTGCTTTAATAGGAATCAGTGCGGGAGAAAGGGAAGAAAAAATTATTCACTCTCAGGGGTCACGGGATGGGAAGACTTGCAGACAGGACCTGGTCACAAAGGTTAGCTTTGCGCTTAACCTTTAAATGAGCCAGGGCTAATCCTCCTTGGCCGCTTTTGCCATCGGCAGACAGCACGGCTCCCATCAACCTCCGTTTAGAGGAGCTCGGGGACCCTGCTGCTCTCCACAGCAGCTCCCCACTCCCTGGACGGAGCATCCCACCGCCACCATCATCACCACCGGCACCACCCTCCTCGCAGCAGACGCCCAAGGGCTGRGACAAGACGGCGAGGAGAAGAGTTAACAGCGAACTGATAACCCGGCCCTTTTTTCTCTTTCCCCGCCTCCTCGTGGCAGCGGGGAAGTGAGGGCTCGGGACGCGCCGCCCGGGGGTGGCCCCGGCGGAGAGGTGCGGGGAGGGCTCCCCTTCGCACCCTCCGCCGGGGTCCCCGCGGCCCGGCCCGGCCCGGCTCGGCAGGGCACAGCTCGGCACGGCACGGCACGGCACGGCACGGCTCGGCACAGCACAGCTGGGCTCGGCTGGCACGGCACGGCTCGGCACGGCTCGGCACGGCACGGCTCGGCACAGCACAGCTCGGCACGGCTCGGCACTGCACAGCTCGGCACGGCACGGCTCGGCTCGGCTCGGCTCGGCTCGGCACAGCACAGCTCGGCTCGGCTCGGCACGGCCCCGTCCCCCCGCACGGCCGAGCGCGCCCCCGCCCCCCAGGCGGGATGGAGCCGCCGCCGCCCCGCGGGAGCAGGTGAGCAGCGCGGCGGGGGAACGGGGGATGCGGAGGGCACCCCCTGCGCCCCGCCTGGCCTGGGGCCAAGGAAAAAGGCACCGGTGGGGAAAGCGCAAAAAACCCCACCCCAGCCTCAAAGCAGCCCCTCCAAAAAAGCGTCGTGGTACATTTTTGCAAATTGACACGATCCTCTTAGAAACGCTGTCCGCAGAGCCGGGAGTCGCCCCTGCGGCGCACACCCACCCCGGGAGGGAAGGATTTKGACATTTAACTATTTTTTTTGCACACGTGTGGTGTGTGTGCCCCCCTCCCTTCATCCCCCGTGTCACATTTTAATTGATGGGAGCCGCGGGCTGCAGAGCTGAGAGCTAGCGTGATGCTGGGGCTGAATTCGGTGTAGCAGTTGGGGAGGGGAGTTTTTACGAAAAAACTGGTGGTGGTGGGGGGAATTTGTCACAGAAATAGTAAGCTTCTTCGTGCTCGCCTGATTAGTTAAAAATTAAGTACGCGCTGTGCACTGGCAGACAGTCCTAAGCAATGACCTGGAGCAGTCCTAAGCCGTAATAGTTCATAATTATTTTCTTACTTTCCTAGAAAATTCGAAATACTGAGGTATTGCCTCCACATAGAGCTCTCAGCATTGCAGAGCGTTCGCTGCTTAATGAATGTTTGTGAAGGGTTTTTCATTCCCGCTGAGCATCAGTGGGAGCAGCCAGAGCTCAGGGAGTCAGCTCACCCGCGCCTCTTCTTTTGCAAAGAATTTCTTGCAGAATTACTCCAGCAGCCCTGCTGTGTTGACATAGTGCACAGGATGACATTCCTTGCTGATATAGTTGCTTGATGAAGCATGCTACTGGATTTTGATTTTGTGCATGAAACTCAAGAAAGAGATAAGAAAAACATTCGGCAGCCTCTCCATGATCAACGGAACKGGTCCTCTCAGGACTTTGTCATGCRCCTTAATGGWCATCAGGAGGGTTGGCTTTGTTTCAGTAATTTGTTTTCAGTCTAGTACATCACTAAATTTATTTCAGTAATATATGCTATCTATAGAACAGAGTTTGAAATCAGCCCTGCATCAGGGAATAAACACTTCCCATGCAAACTCTCAGATTTGCAGGTATTCAGCTGTCCATTCTGCTTGGATGAATATAGGACAGTACAAACAGCATGAGGCTTGGTCATGAAAAAATACTATTTGCAAATTCCTGCCTTTAATTATTATTAAGAGGCTACCTGAGCTCTGTAAGATGAGCATGAAGTTGAGCATATGTCCATGTCTTTGCAGTACCAGGATCTCTGTGGGCCAGTTTATAGGTAGTAATGGCAATGGAATACTCCTGTGTGCCAGAAAACCATGGCTTGAGGGCCACATGTCTCTTAAATTTATGAAGATTTTAAAAGATAGAAAAAATATTTCAGACTTCTATATGCTTATGAGAAAAAGAAGAGTCAAGACACTAGTACTTTAAAAATTATGCATGTACCCTCACAAATGGACATAGAAATATCAACTGAATGACTGGGAGAAAAAGAGTCAAACTATTGAAAAAAAAAGATAGATACTTGCATCATAGCCAGGCTTTATGTAACTGATTTAAACTCTTGTGACACAGAATCCTGGCTGATTTTCTTTTCCTAAGAAAAATTTAAACAGAACACAGTTGGACCAAATGCACTGTGTAATTTGGTTTGTGTTTTGCTGTTGAAAAATGTTCCATTTTGAAGAAAACTTTACATTCATATCAACATGCAATAATTACAGAAAAATTAATTATTTGTGGCCCAAATTTCTTCTAAGATAATATTTCTTTTGATGCTCCAGATACTAATACTGTAGGTATTAACTTTTGTTCCCCRTCATGCAATTATTTCCTTATTTTAAGAAACAAAATTTTACCTAAAAAGGCTGTGGCATTAAGGTATTTTCCAAATGGAGAACTTTAGTAATGTTTATATGAAATTTCAGCTCCCTCAGGGACCTTTTCCTTTCCGTGCTGATGAGGAAAAACTGTGTTGTGTAAAGGCTTTTCTTGGCTTTAAAGTAGAGGGCTTAGAAATACCAAGTTATGTAAAAAGGTATCATTCATATAAATCAGTGTAATGAGTTTAAAAGGAAACRGTCTTTCAGTGAAGTTCTGGTGATTTATAAAAATGAAGCATCTTTTCTGGGGATTTTAATTATGGGACAACTAGGCCTTCACAGTGCTTAGTCTACCACTGGAAGAAGCTGTTGTGACAGACACTTTACAGAGGGTTGTGCTTCAACCTTTTAGTAACAACATAATGCAGTTTTTCTAAGTCTAAATCTGAATCCTGATAGGATTACTGTTATGTCTTCAGGAGCTTTTGTCAGCTTTACAAGCACCCAGGTACTATTAGAGAGCCCTAGCCTTAAAGACATATGAGACACCTTTTCTTTTTCAAGAAAGCAAATATAAATACATGACTTCCTATAACTAGAAACTGCCAAAAGAAAAAGTGTATCAGTCAGAGTTTTTGGTTTTGTAGGATAACAAAAATGTCATACTGGATTTGCTTTGATTCTTGTGGTCATCCACTGAGGTTCACTTTATGACCTRGTACTGTCTGTCACAAGATCTGTGCTTCTTTTAAAACTGTGTTTGACAAGGGTGCTGAACACTGAAAATACTTGTAYATGAATATTTTAAGATAGGAAATTATATGTTCAGTTGTAATAAACATGATAATCAAGASTAGTTTATAAAATGTATAAAGAGAAACCACTTAGTAGTTCTGTAATTACTGTAATTGATTCTACAGCATTTTATATTTCAYCTTGAGATCAAAGGTAACCGTTGGCAGCCTCCATTTGAGATCCTACTTGATAATGTGCTACTTATCTTTCTGTCGCTAAGATTTTAGCAGAAGATGTATTTTCAGGTAATTGAATGTCTTATGTCAGTTTGTACATCATCTTAAATGGGGAGGTTTTGTATGTTACACCAAGTACCATGTAAGTGCCAACAGTGATGAGCTCTAGGAGTGGAAAAAGAAAGGAGAATTATATTGCATAAATTAAAACTAATCCAACTGAAAATAGTACTCTAAATGCAAACCCAGAGTATGAGGAAGCAGAAGAAATTTAGAAAACCATCATTCTAGAACTGTAGAATGACATTCAGGGATCAAATACTGCTGTGAATGTATTTTGGACTGAAGAATCAAGACATATGGAGAGGATACAGAGAATGTCAACAATACTTGTAAAAGACCACCTTGACTGATTGATCAGGGAGGATGAAAAGTACTAAACATTTAATGCTCACTTAACTGCTGGAAAATAAGGAGAGGAGACATGATATGCATGAATACAAATGTTTGAGAGATACAGTGACCAAGGAGGAAAAATAGCTGCATTTAAAGTAGATTGGCATGGCCAGGGGCTTTGAGACACAGATGCAGGGCACAGAGTATTTCCTGATGGGTGTCGGGATTTTACATTTAACCCCATTGATGGAGGCTCCGCGTCCTACCCAATCTATAGTCATTTCCAGTGCTTTTCTGTTCTTTTGTTTAAAATGCCCCATCTGTATCCTCCTTGTTATTGCTTCAGTCACTATCTTTTGTCTAACCTTCAATTTTGGTAAACAGGTTTTTCCCTTCACTTTGCCACAGCCTTTCTTGTATGAGAAGGKGGTCCTCTCTCTTCCTGGACAAACACTTTGAAACAAATTTCTTTCCCCAGAGTTTATTTGATTTCTGATATTTTGGAGATATACAATATCTCATAATTGTTCTCTCCTGTGTTATTTTTGCTTGAAATTGAACATAATGCTCAAGCTGATATGCCAGCAGTGCTGAATGTGGGAGAAGGAAAATTTTATGTAACATGTGAGTAGCTGCCCTATTTCTGTAGGCTGATCCTGATTTTGTTTTTGGGTTGGTTCTTTTTTTGGCAACAGTATATTGCTAAAACCACCATAACACCATAGCATGTATGGTGTTAAATTTGTGAAGTGGTATCGGGACCAGATCTACTTCCCTAGAACTGCTGCCAGTTATCCCATCCTGCCTCCTTCAGTCTCTTTTTTGTGCAGTTTGTTATTTAAAAGTAATGCTTTGCTTTTGTCTTTTTTGATCAGTTTCAACATTTGAATTTTGATACAGTTATTTGGTTCAGTTGAACCCTGATGGTTTGGTCTGTCTGCAGGTATAATGCTGCTCTCTAATCCATCATGCAGAGAAACTGAGGAGTGTCCAAAGCATATTTCTGGACAGGTTTGCTTAGCGTAATCTTTACAATGTGATAGTCAAATTTGGTAACTACACTCTAAATTTCCTCTTACAAATGGTACCAACCTTCTACTGTAATTTCATCTAAAATAACTGTCCCTAATTTTTTACTCAAATATGATGAGACTAGGGATTGTACATGTTACCCACACTTTCTCAAAATTAATTTCTTGTGGGTCTGAGATGGGCTAATCCAAGACCAGGGTAATCAGTACTATTTGTTAGGCTAGTTGTTTTGAAAACACTGAAATTTAAAGCCCCAACCTATTCTTTCCCTAAGTTCTTAACCCTTTGTCACTGATGTATTGACACCTGGTGGCAATTAATATGAATAGAAAAACCTGAACACTTTGCTCTTCTCAGCACTACTTATTATTAGCCTTTCCTTCCTGYTTAGTAGGCCAAATTTTCCCTAGTCCTCCTTTCTCCTCTAATGTCTGTACAGAGTGTTTCTGTGCGGGATCTGAAGATGCACATCAGTGCACATCCAGCATCACGSGTTTTTGACTGTGTGGGACTTCAGTAGAAGAGACTCTGTGCTGGGAGCCAATTTGTGAGTTTTGATGTGATAATAAAGATGAACAGACACGTAAAGGGACAGTGAAACTTCTGCATGAGTATGTTCCTTCTTTCAGGGTTTTTTAATGGCCAAGGGTCCATGTTTGTGCATTTTCATTTAGCAGAATGTTGCCTGTCTACAGAATGGAGGTTATGTACTTAGTGAAATAAATCTGTTTACAGTGCAACGTTTCAGGTACATAGACTATGACCCTAAATGTGAAACAGCAAGGGGAATATTAAATGATTAACTGATCCAAGAATGTGCAGTGAATAGTACTAGGTTTTGTCTGAACTGGAAAATAAAGCTAACAAAATGAATGTGACAATGAATGGTTGTCATTTTGAGTTACTATAGCTGGGATAAAGTTCTGTGTATTTTAGTAAGAAAAAATACAATCATAGTGAATTTATTTCAGTCAATGGACTTTAAAGTGCTGGTTTCACAGTTAGTGATTCAGATAACAGCGGTTCTTGTCATATGTGTCCCAGCTCTTTATTTTTTGTTTCAGAATTTCTCACATTTTACTGGAGGAAGGGTTTTGAATCAGGATTTCAGCTCAAAAGGGTTTTTGTAATGCTGCACRGACCTCCCCTTGCTCTGATTTCAGACTGTGCATTTTCATGGGATGATAATGGTTCATGCGTGGTTGAAATTAATTACTGGAGCTGTTAGCCTTATGTAAGCAAATCATCTCCTRTTGTATCCTCTTGCTAAACTTTCATCGCAGCTAGTTTAGCTGTTCATGGCAGCATTCCTATTATTTTGTTAATTATCCTTTGTTTACTAATACAGCTGCTTTATGTAATGATTCATATCTGGAAGCCATTTAATGTGTCGGCATAGACCAATTTGTTGTCTGCATTACTGAAACAAGAAATCACTGTCAATCAGAATGGAAGTTGCTGCTATGATTTATAAATTCAATCCAAGGATGAGCAAACTTCTGATAAAAAAAAATCTTAGGTTTGTTTTTGAGAAGGGCTGCAATGACATTTTGCGGTTGGAGGTGAATTGTGTTTTTGCCCTTGCTTGGAAAAAGATACTGTGGTTTATAGGTGACCACTAGGGCTGTACACTTAGTTTTCCATGGCTTCTGTATTTGAACAGAATGATAACAGGTCTGGGAAGTAAACTGGAAGTAGTTCTTGCTGAATAGGTGGTTCTCCCTGTTCTAGAGTTGAAGGGAGTAATGCAAATTGGACTGCCCCACCTTTTACTTAGGTATTAGCAACAGCTACAGTTGCCCATGTTATTGCTGGAGAGCAGGGTATTGAGGATGTAGAGGTGGTCCTTGTGGTTTATCCTGTTCCATTTAAGCCATTAATTAGGCTGTGGCATCAATAGCTGGAGTTGCATGTGTCATCAAGATTTATGTTGCTGTGGCAACAAAGACAGTCACAACTGTACTGAATTTCCTAGATCTCTTCTTCTTACCCAAAATGATACTGAGAATTCCCATCAGTGCATGAATAAGTGTATATCCAAGAGGGGGCCTCATTAATAGGTTGAAATCTTGTGTTCACTCTTGAATTRAGTGAATTCATGCTGCTCATCAAAGGGCTGGAGAAAATAGGCAGTTGCAAGAGAGAAGATAAGGAAGGYCTGTGGCTCAAATTAATCAAGAGCAATTGATTTCAAGACATAGAAGAGTAATGCAGGAAAATTACAGGTCAATGGTTACAGACCATTGACAAAAACTTTGTGACATATATCAGGAATTGTGTTTGGCCTGTATCAGGTATTGTGTTTGGCCTGGATATAAAGGCAAGGAGGAGCTGAAATGATTTTAGAGGTCAGTTTGATGATATATCAAATTAAATACTTGTGCTGCCATAGTGCATGCTAAAGGAGATGGAGGAAGGTGTAATAAACACAAAGAAGATGGAAGATAAGAATCATATGTGACTGGAAGGGGATAACTTGAGGTAGGCAAGGAGGACCACAAGTGATTCTGAACCGCTGGTAAGTGTGTAAAGGTTTTGGTAGACTGTGGGAGAGGCAGTGTTTTTGGACTGACCACTGCCCCCTGTGCTTCAGTGTCAGGGCAACCCAGGCATCTGGGAGCCAGCAAATATTTTGTCTACTTGAGGGTGAGGTATTTAATGCCATTAGTCAACATCATAAATTAAATGCTTTCAGAAAGAAAAGCAAAAATTCAAACACACTCCACTTGCCCGAAAAAATGCCCCAAACATGTTTTTTTTTAAAAAAAAATTGAAATGGGAGTTACTGATTTTAGTTGTTTTCATTTCAAGGTCACTAGCTTAAATGTACTTCTTACTTCAGCAGTGATAGAAAACATCCAAGCAGCATGACTTTTATTAAAGCAGTATCCTTGAAAAATTAATTATCTAAAAGGTTGCAAAATGTTAATGCAAAGGGAAGAAATTAGATTACCTCAGAGTCAGAGAACTTTTACTAAGATATATACCTATGAAAATATATATCAAGTTTATACAATTCCTTTTACCTCCTGGAAAGCTGTAATGTTTTAGGGCTTTTTTTGTTTGGTTGGGCTTTTTTTTTTTTTTAAACAAGGAGGCAAAGCAGCAGTGTAGGAAAGAGTTCAATGGACTATAACCTACTTACTTTCAAACAATATGTTGATATACACAGTTACATGTGATGGACTGGTGATGCATTTCCCTGCAAATTCAGCAGAACTGGCAATTCAGTTTTCATTCAATTTCCTCATTTAATAGATCAGCTGCAGCAAGGGCCTGTTGTCTCATGAGCAAATCACCAGGAAGATGACCAGGAAGCACTGAAAGGGAAGAGAATCCTGCTCTTCAGTTTRATCCAAGCTGCTTGTTTGCAGGAGGTGGACGTTTGTTGAGCTKCATTCACATTTCAGGGTCTTGGCAAAACTTGCTGCAGAGTGACTGAACAGCTCAGTGCCAGTTTCGTGCACACTCCCATCCCTGCTCCTGCATGAGCCTCTGCATGAACCTTTTGACAGGAACAAAAGCACAAGAGAAGAAGAATTGAGCATGGGAAAAGTGTGTCCATGATTAACACCTTCTGCTTCTCTTTGCTGGTCTTAGCAGACAACTTCTGGCAGCTGAAATGAGAACTGGAGCAGATGCTGAAGCYGTGGGATTTCTGGRCAGATTTTCATTACCTACTTTGCGAAACAGACTTTCCAATTATCCTGGAAGTTAAATCCAGAAGTTGGATGAAATGAACATTTCCTACAATTTGCGTCCAACAGAGGCACTGTCTGGTACTTTCAAAACAAAGAAGCTGTAATGGTTGGTTAGGAGAAATAGCAGCATTGAGTTTGGCTTGTAAACTTACCCCAGTTTCTGGGGTTTTTTGGTGACAGCATACTTGTGTGAAAGTGGTACAGCTGCAGGTCAGGGCAGACTCCACAGGTTCCTTGCGTTTTGTAAACATTGAAATGAAGAGGTTAATTGCTAGGACATTTCCCTGCCGTGCTGCAAARTAAAACCTGATAGTATTATGGTTCTCAACTGGAAAGTCAAATTGGCAASTCTGATTTCATTTGTGTGCCTTAATTATCTGCCAAATATAAACAATCAGCAGGAATGGAAATGGTTACAAACTGGTACATGAAATAATTTGTCTTTTAGTATACTACTGTTRTTCTATTATAACAAACTTCTTTTCTCGACAATATTTATTAAGTATATCTAAAAATAATAACCTGTAGTGGAGTACTGTAATACATGGAAGTCTCCAGAATGTCCCATATAGCTGAAGGCTCAGTACCAAATCACAGTGAACAAGAAAGTTAAAGGAAGAGCTTAATGGTCATGTGATGCAATAGGAAACTAAACCAGGTCTCAGTCTGCATTAGAATTCAATGTAGACATTTTAGGAAAATAGAGAAAAAAGGCAGCATTTGGAATTCAGTATGAATGGTTGAAAACATTCTGCATTTTCTGTTTTTTTTTAAGAACTGCAAAGATTGAGCAAAGAGCTGCAAGTGGAAAGACAAAAGAAAGCACTTGGATACACTGAACCACATAGTAACTAAACACGAAATGTAAATTAGAGCAGGGAGCTTCTCAGGCAAGAAAAGAAAAGAAAATGATTGTTAGTCTTTGGAATTACTACTTATAAATAGAGGATTGCTAGGCAGTTGAACAACAAAATAGTGTATGTTTTGAGGCAGAGAAAAAAGACAGCTGGGGACATGACACACCTAATTTGTTTTATTTAAGGGTCAAATAAAAACAAACGAATGGGCTTTTGATGCTAAGGAGTACCTRCTTGAAGTTACTGCAGCTAACCCATTCTGTGTCACAACATACCTTGAAATGGCATTCTGAGAAAAGTTCTGATTGAGTAACTTCTGGCACATGTAATATAATACCAAGTCTGTGTTGCTTCTCTTGTTCAATCTGTTACAGCTTTTCACTCTTCGATGACACTGAAAATGTGCCTATTAGCAACGTACTATGCTGTTTCTGCATTTAATTTTCATGTATATGTGTATATTCACCTGGTGAAAGGTGAGCTAGTGCATCATAAAAGAAAATTGTGAATTGCAGAAAAAAGATTGAAATGTGGTGATATGTGAAGATATGTGAAAATATTGAACATAAATGTTTTGAAGRGAGATATTCATAGATACTACTGTCAGAATAGACTGTGACACTTGTTACAGTTTGTGTCAACTTCTTACATAGTGCCAGTGAAATGGATCAAATCTTACATACTATTCTTAACTAACTTGAAGTAAATTAATTGCTTTTTTCAGTCATTGTGATTAACATCTTTTAAATGAAAAAKATTGTGTTTGCAGGACAGGTCTAGGGCAGATTGTGTCTGTARAGTGGCTGAGGTGACAGCTCACATTATTTATTACACATACATTTTTAAAAATAATATTTTTTTTCATAGATACCGTAATTCCTCATATATTCTCATCTATTTTCTCATACTAATGTATTTCAGTACTAAAAGTCAAGAAGAAAATTTTATTATGATTCCAAAATGTATATYATTTGAAAATCAAGGAAAATAAATTAAAATCTTTGCTTCTGACATTTTCAAATGCAGTCAAAGGAGTCACTTTCATAATTTTATCTTGTTAATATGTTGCTTACTCTATTGGAAACAGGCTTTAATCTCTGTTGAGTTCTTGGACAATTGAATGAGTTCTGTTGTAATAATGGGAAGAAATAATTCCCAAATAAACAGGGAGTTTGAATTACYTTCAAGAATGCCTTAATACTTTGAAACTTAATCTCATCAGCCCTCATCAGATATCCAAACCTGAYCTGATTGGTCCTTGGATGAGAGGATATATTAAGGAAGATTTAAGATTGTGTATGAAGGATTCTGTGTCTGCATCTACTTGGTGTTCTACATGAGCTTAGGAGTAATACCCAAAGTGTAAGAAGATACYACTTCTCGAATCACTGAAGTGAAATATTTTGCTAAGAAGATAGTGGAGTGGGAGTAGGGAAGTGGAGGTTTTGTTTCAGTGAACTCATCACTTTGAGAGGGTTGATAAACCACAAATCATGTGTCATTTAGGGACTTGGTTTCAGGCTTTTTGACCAGGCTGTGTTTCAAGTAACTTATTAGTAGTTTGCCAGCCTACACACATTAGCAACAACAGAAAAGTTGTTTCTTTACATCCTGCTAGATGTTGCATGAAATAATTTGTTACTCCTGTTGGACTGATGTCAYGAGGGCCTTTCCAAGCTAAATGATTCTATGATTCTATTATCATTCTGCACTTCCACTGAATACAGGCTCTCTTTTGAACCAGATAAGCTTTTACTACATTGATGACCTTGGGAATGTGTTTATTATTGAATAGGTATATGCAGTTACATAATGCTTCTCAGGGGAGATGATACAGTCACATTTTTTCATGACTTTCATGAAATAAAATCAGATCCTTTGAGTAGATACTATTTTATAAATATAGCTAACATGGATGTAATAACGGATGTAATAATTTTATGAATGTGAATGTACAAGGTCCTGAATTATGCATACCTATAAAATGTAAAGTCTATTCTYCAACAGTTTGTGTTTAGTTGTACATAGTCTTCATTATGTTTTCAGGATGGAACATGAGGCTACCCAGCTAGAAAAGCAGCACGTGCACAGTGTGTATGAAAACACAGCTGCCTACTTTAGTGATCTGCAGACCAAAGCATGGCCTCGTGTTCGGAACTTCCTGCTGGAGCAAAAGCCTGGAAGTCTCGTTGTTGACATAGGTAAGCCTGTCTTTGATGTGGCATGAAAGATTGTTTATAAATTTTATTAGTTTTTGTGTTAATCATATGTAGCCTTTAGATCAACTGCATTTAGACCTTGTTAAAATTTATTTTAAAATTGTTTTTAAGCCCCAGTGCTAGATGCCATGTACTACTTCTTTTAATTCTTTGGCAGTGTATCAGGTAGACAGTAAATAATTCTTTCCTTTATTTGTGTTGCTCTAAGACTTAATCTATCCTTTTCCCCACCAGCTTAATGGTCTGTCATTCCCCTGGAGCCCTTTAAAAAAATTATGTTAATAGCTCAATTATTTAACATTTCAGTTTATTTACATCTCTAGGTTTGTGTACTACCGGTCTGCAGGTTTTTGGTTTTCATTTGTTCTAAAGCTCCTACTAGCGAGGCTTTTTATGAAGAGAAATCTTCTGATGTGATTGCTATTAAAAATATTTTAAAAAATAAATAAATCTGAGAATCTCCCTGTGATCCTAAATATGGACACCAAAACCTTGTTTTCCTGTTACGGCATTGTSTTCCTTACATATTCCGTATATACCTTGAATTTCTGTTGCTCCTGCAGACTTTCTGGGGGYKTCCAGGTGCTGGTGTGTTTCCTTTRCTGSCATTATGACTTCGATCCTAAACATCATATCATTGTGAAACAAATGCTTGTTTGTACCATTGCATTTTCCTTATTGTTTAAAYTAATAAAATGCTTTTACAGAGCAAGGTTTAACAAATGTGCACAATAAATTATGTATCTGCTTTATCCTGTAAGAGAAAATCATTATTTGAATATGCTGTAGGCCATAATCAGAATATATARTTCTCCTGCTATAGTTGAGCACTACACCAAATATACTTGATTGTTGTTATTTTGAATATGTAGCTATTTTTATGTCTGCACCATTTTCACTACTAATCTCAGGAAATATCCTATGCCATACACAAGTCAGAGTTAAATTGATAMKTCTCAGCCAAAATTATGTCACCTCAATAGAGGTAATTCGAAGCTTAGCTGAAGTTTTTTGAGTCTTTATCAGCAGATATCATAAGTTCTCTGAGGCTTTATCARCAGTGATTGCTGAAAGCTTAAGGTCACCCTGTCGCAGTCTCATCTTGAGAGAAAGTCAATCTCTCACAGCTGCCAATAAGAATTATCTTATTAAGGCTGACAAGGTATCTTATTTTATGAGGTTTAATAAGAGCTACAGGAATCTGACTATTGTGTTTACTTTTGGTATGTGTTTAAGGAGGAGTTGCACTAAAGTGGCACTAGTACCTAGCGGTACTAAAATTTTCAAAATGAGAACTTTAATTGATAATTTTCTTTTCAGTTTAATACTACGGTTTATTAAAATATCATTTTGTCTAGTTACCTTACTATTTTTCACTGATCAAAACACATGAAAATAGCTTGGCCAGTGTTAGCKTCATGGAGGAATTCACCCTCCTGATGACTCCTTTAAAAGAGAATCTCTGGCAGATGTACATTTTTAGAATACTGGGATTATTGACACTATTTAACTTCATTCCAGAGAGGACCATATACTTCCAGAAACTCACAGTGCTTAAAAAGCATTTCACCAAAAGGCATGTATTAAGCTACTGAATCTTCTAAATTAATGTGTGGTTGAATAAATGTGTTCCTCTACAAACACAATAATAAGTAACATTTTATACAAATTTTTAAAAATTACATTTTCTATCTAACAGGCAGAGTTTCATGTTTTATTGCAWATGTTCTTTGAACTGTGTTAGCAATATAAGTATTTTCCATTTCTCTCAAGTGTTACTTCAAAGAATAGTGCTTCCTTTTAGTTTAGAAATATGTTTTTTCTTCACTGAAGTGTTTTTGTGGTCTGCAGTAGTTCCTGTGCTGTCTCTCTAGATAATGATGCACATTAACATCACCGACAGCAGTAGTGCTGCAAGAAGCAGTGATGTTTTTAAAGATAACTCCAGGCCTTTAAATTGAATTACCAATACTGAGATGATTCTCTTTGCCAAGATGCTGCCCCGCTGCTTGGCTGTCAACTTTCAGAAATTATTGCTCGCTAGTGACCCAGAACTGCAGTGAATGTTTCATATTATAATTTTGAAAAGTGCCTGTTATGCATAAGGCATTGAGGGATCCTCTGAAAGATTTCAATTTACACAGCACAGTCCTTGAGAAGACAAGTTTTTTAGGTGAAAGACATTCTGGAAAGGTTCATTGCATTTACGTGGGTTATAATGCATTGGCACAAAGACAAAAAAAGGATGCCTGCAACATGGAAAGAACTTCCATGATTTATGTTTATTTTCGAGTTTGTATTGAAAGTAAAAATTTTCCTCTCTGACTTGTGTCAGTGGCATTTATGGTTTAGGATTTCTGGGAGAGAAATGGGATGCACTGGAGYGGTACTGCATGGGTTTGGCAAAAATTGGGGAGGGATGGGGAAAGAAATCTATTGCAGATCACGGAAAAGACAAAACACACTGGCTTCAGGAAATCCCCTGAACAGAAAGTAGTTGGAAGCTGGAGGGGTGTTGGGGAAAAGGACCATAATGCTTATCCTTTTCTTACCCTCTCCTGGATGCCCATTTATGCTCATTGTTGGAAATGGGATACCAGGCTATATAAAGACAGTATGACGCATGGTTGGTTTTTCTTCCTCTGAGATGTACAATAATGGCCATGGAGGACCCCATTTTCCTCTTCCCACCTGTACTTGTCCTTATTCCCTTCAGAAATACAGATAACCTGCTGTTATACAGGGCTGTTGTAATGAGTATTTTTGTTGGTGATGTTGCTACTGTTACAATCCTAATAGTGTGAACATGTAATTTCAACAGTCCAAATGAACCCTGCAGCAGTTAGGCAAGTAGGCACAAGCCCTYATTTTGTTTTCCAGGAAAATTTAGGATTAGGAAAGCCCTCATGTTATCTTCACTGCTTTGGGAGGGATAGCAAATGTTTGGAATATACAAAAGAAAATGTTTGGAATATGCGACATCTGACCTAGTGTCCTTTTCTTTAGGTTGTGGAACTGGAAAGTATCTCAGTGTCAACWGTCAAGTGTATAATCTGGGCTGTGATTACTGTGAAGCACTGGTAGAGATTGCAAGGAAGAAAGGTGATGAAGTTCTGGTGTGTGACAACCTTAACCTTCCCTTTAGGGATCAGTGCTTCAATGCAGTCATTTCAGTTGGAGGTAAGACAGCAGACCTGCATTCTGGCCCCAGCAAATGAGGATTTCTGAGTATTCTTTTCTTCCCATGTGGCTTCATTTCAGTCAATTGTTTTGAAACACTTCCATAGAATCACGGGAGTTGCAACTAAAATGAATATAGTCAACATAAAAAAACAAAACTCCATTACTCTAAAGGCKCTGTTGACCAAGGAAATATGTGTATCATTTGTTTGTTTGTATGGGGTAGAGAAAAGATTCCCTTCCAGCACACATTTTAAACAAGTGAAAACGAGTATAAACGTGACTTCTCAAAGTTTAAACAGTTTAGGTGGTCAACACAAACTCTTGGTTTCTCCATAGGCTGTTTTGATCAGCAAATGCATTGAAATTAAAGCTTATCAGCAGAACTTGAAACTCATATTATGTGTTAAGAATTCAGATTTCTCTTAGTCATGAAATAAGAGCTCAGAGTCATACAAGTGCTTGTCATCTATAATGAGCAAAGCATCTGAGCATCTTAACTCTTCTGACCTCTCTTTTTGGAACTATTRCACATAATTTGAGAAGAGTAAATTGGAAAGTGATTTGCAATAGTTAGAAAATAGTTAGAGTACCCAGTTACAGTCTGCATTTTTAGATGTACTCTTGCTTGCTCTTCTTTCAGGATTTTTTAATGCATCAGCAAAAATATAAAGCATGATAATTAATTTTGATAGCAATCAACAAACTACTCAAAATATGATAGAAATGTATTTTAAAAGTACATTTTTCATGTAAACACGTGGAAAGAAAGGTTGACTAATACACGAGCAGTAATCATACTACTTTTTTTTTCATGTTGGCTAGTTAACCAGTGAACCCTACCCACATTTTAGGTCTTGTAGCATAATTGCARAGCTATCAGATCAGCTGACTTTGAAGGATAGCATACCTGTCTAGTGTTTATATAAATTATAAGCMTGACAAGTTTAAAAGTTCACACGCTATTTTAGCACATTTAACAATAACAGATTTTAATCCCTCTTGAATAGACATGGTATGCCTGTGTCCATCCAATTCTAAATAAAGTGGTTATCATCCCATTACAGAGGAAAACAAGTATTTATGTATGTAGTCAAGTGCTCTTCTTGGCTTTGCTGGTATAATCATGTTTATAGGATTGATTTTTCTGCAGAATCACCAGAGTGATTCTAATGAGGAGAARTATTTAATCCATTAAAGAGTTTGCAGATTCTGTTGGTTGATTGTCATTTCTTTCTGGTAGAGTAAGCTTGCATGCTTATGCTGTCTCTGTCAGATTTGCTAAAATTTGCAGGAGGTTCTGTGGTGATATATGGCCTAACTCCAGTATAGGAGAAAATATCAGTTCCTTCTCCCTATCCTGTGCATAAAAAAATTGATTTTTAAAAWTTTTTTTTCAAAGTCCAGGGAAAGATTCRCTGGAGTCARGAGCACCTGGAAACAMACACTGARCACATAGACAGGAAACTTTTCTCAGATTTGGCTATTTTGTGTTCTTAGCAGCTTGTGACGACCTAGTTAATATCAACTGCCAAGAATGCTTTTCTTGCCTTGTGATAATGAAGCTACATTTCCACCCCCCCCCCCCTTTGTAATTTAATTATTGTGTTGAATAAAGACAGGGCTAGCTAGACACACTTTTCATAACTGCAGTGTTAAAATAACACTCTTTCTACAACTAACATTGGCTATGGTCAAGCAGCATACATAATCTGATTTTTCTGAATGGAGAGATCTTCAGCTAAGAACATACACTATTATCTGCTGTTCCGTGGTAGATTGAATGTTTTTCATGTAGAAATGGCTGGCTCCAWGTCCACTTGAAACAAATTATGGAGTCAGTCTTCTTTACATCACTGATTGAATCAGATCTAGTACTGATGACATACAGACCAACATGACCAATGTGTCCACACTCAGTACAATTTAATGCTTCTGAGAGTTTAGACAGAAAATAGTTGTCTGAGCTGTTCTCTGACTGCTAAAATTGGCTCATTYGTACTCCAGGTGAACAGGAAGGTAGAAATAATGTGGAAATCTTGAAATGTAGCTTCATTTCACATTGGAGTGAAATTTGAAAATGTGGCAATTGTCCTGAAAAGAAAATCCAAATATAGTGATCAAAAGTTTTATTTTGAATTTGACCTTTTATTTTTTAATAGCATAACATAACGTTAAAAAAGTCATGCTCAGACATGCAATATATATATTATTTTTTACAAAAATTAGATTTAATTTTACAAAATAAAAGCAATGGTGAATATTTGCCTTAATTTTCTCACTAGCTCTTTTGAAAGTGTGCTAATACAAAAGTTCTAAGTGTCTTTTTATTGATACTACATTTTGCTGTATTTGTTATATGGTGAAAATATTTTCTGTTTTCAGTAAGGTAAGTCTGAAGATTGTGCCAAAAAATTAACTCAGCTTATTACTACCTAACTCACCTAAAGGCCAGGCATTTAAGTGAAAGTTTKTCATGTTATAATGTGTTATGTATTATGCAGAGAAACAGAAACCTCCAGTTTATATGCCTGACTTTTCCTGAATCCGTGGTTTGGGATGGGATTMGTTTCCTTCTTTCAGATTTTCCTATTTTTATCCATTGAACATAATCATAGAAGAGACCATTCTGAGGTGAACTTACATTGTGGTACTTATAAATTCAGCACTGTTGCTGACTTGCAGCAAAACGATATTTGGGATGAGACTGAAATGATTGMACATGTAGAACAGGCTGGAGATGAAAATGGTCTGTCCTTACTAATATTGAGTACAAAATACCTTTCTTTTTTTTTTCGCAGTGATACATCATTTCTCAACTAAGCAAAGAAGAATCAAAGCAATACAGGAAATGGCAAGGGTATTGATACCTGGAGGTCAGATAATGATTTATGTTTGGGCTATGGAGCAAAAGAATCGTCGCTTTGAGAAACAAGAYGTGTTTGTTCCATGGAACAAGGCCTTGTGCTCACGCCATTTTTCAGAATCAAATCAGTCTGGAGATAAGGGTGAGTTTGTGCCTGCTGCAAAAGGCCAAGACATGCACCCTGCACAGCTTGTGATCTCTGAGTGCAGCTACCAAACCAATCTGCAGCCAGAAACTGATTCCAAACAGTCCCTCAATGTGGGCCATTGCTTACCCAGAGCCTGCTGCATGAAAATTTCTGAAGAAGAAAACAGATTTTACAGTGCTCTAGGAAGATCTTTCCGCTCATGGTTTTTCTCTAGATCMCTTGATGAATCAGCCCTGAGAAAGCAAAATGACAAAATGAAGCAYCTGAAACACAACGGAGTGTGGGCAAACAGTACCGTACCCATTGAGCATTCGCGACACTGCAGTTTGGATTTGGGTCACCATGGGACACTGTTAAATGAACAAAGTTTAGATGATGATGATGTGTTCGTGGAAAGCCTGTCTCTCAAAAAACCAGAGTGGTCTCCTGCCACAGATGCACTGAAGGATTTAAGTTTAAATGGAGGACCCCAAAGTGTGGCTCAGAGCAGGGGCGACAAAGCTTCATTTCTGAATGGCCCAGTGGAAGACAGGGACTGCATCTGTGGCTGTAGTAAAGATGGTGCTGGTAAGTCTGATGCCAGCAAGATTTTCAAAAGAACTTCAACAACTGACTCCACTGACTCGGCTTTGGATTCAGCAGTGTCTGTTGGGGACCAAACTGATGCCATGTTGGATACAAAAGCCTTCATGCGTTACTACCATGTTTTTCGGGAAGGGGAGCTGTGTTCTTTGGTAGCAGAGAATGTGCCTGAGCTTCAGATACTTTCTTCCTGCTATGACCATGGAAACTGGTGCATTATTGCAGAGAGAAGAAGAACATAGCAGTGAAGAGAACAAAGCAGAATCCGGTGACTGATGATTTTAAGCTGTTCATTGTGTTACTGTGATTGTGCAGTGTGACATGGAATTTAAATCTTGTAGTTGTGTGCCATTCATCTTTGAGTTACTTTCTCTCAACTATTTAACTAGCTAATGCAATGCCTGTATATAGGAATGTAAGCAGTAGGCAATATTTATGTTTTGTTAAACTTTTACGAAGTTAATACTGTAGAATTTTATATTGCTTTTAGGAAATAATTGTGTTTTAAAAKGTACTTTTCTATTGAGAAATAAAACCTTTTTTATAAGACAAGGATCAGGGCATATTTTATGAGAAATAACCTCTCAGCAGAAAGTCTTGTCYTTATTCTTCAGATGCTAAAAGTGTGTCACATTGCTCCGTGTTCTTGAAGTCCTATAAATGAGACACAGGCACTATGTCTACAATTGACTGTACTTGACTGTCCCCTGGTAGAGTGCATGCTGCAGAACTGCAAGCATGGTCCCAGTGCTACTTAGTRGGGAGTAGAGTTGTTAATAGGCAAAAACTATGTACCAAACAAGCTCAGCATATTCTGTCATTCAGTGTTTGAATTTGGGAGCAAATGACAGCGCAGATTTTTGACATTTTTTACTTTTGTTTTAAAAATAATTTAATTATTTTCTCAGGTGTGGGTGAAGTTCTATRTGTTACCTCTCACAAATACTTTAATTTCCTTTGCTGTAGTTTCTCATTGGTTATGAGTATATAAAAGTCGGAGGGATCTGCACAGAGTTACTCCATTCCTAGGCTTAATTCATAGTCASTGTGTGCAGGGCACATCTTCAGCTGGTGTGATTTTGTGACCTTTAAAGGAGCTGCTCAGATTCACACCCCTTCCTCCCCCCCCAAAAAAAAAAAAAAAAAAAAAAAAAAAGAAAAAGAGTCCTGAAACCCTTTTTGTTGCAGCAGTTTTAGAGATCTACATAATTGTCTGCCCTGTTATTGAGCTAGTAGCTTTTGGGTTTGTTCAGTGGAAGAGAGGCCCTGATGGGGCTGAGTATTTTTTGAAGTGGCTTCCCAGCTGTTAATTGCCACATGGTAATGTATTATAGATTTATTTACTGGAACAATGTCCAYGAGCAATCATTTTTGTCTTCCTCATAGCTTGGGATCCTTGTACTTGATCCTTCCTGGGTCTGTACCACTTRCACTCCTCATGGGCCTTTGAAAAGTGTGGCCAAAGAACCATACGTTTTCTGAAATGTTATTCCCCTCTAAATGTTACTTTCAGTGCAGCCTGGGGCAGTGGATTTCAGTTGCTGTGTGTGAGCCATACTTCAGAAAATGGGCARTATTCCCTACCTGGCTGGGTGCAGCTGCTCCTGGCTGAAGGGGCTGCACCTGCTGCATCCTCAGGCTCCAGATTTAGACAATTAGTGCCAAAGTACCCATATTGCAGAGCCAGCATGGATTGCACTGAGCTCCACACCGTATTTACAATGTGCTTGTGTCAGACAGGGGAGGCCTGCCTCTTCTGTTGGGAATTTCTGGACGAGCTTGTGAATTGTAGAAGACAGCTGCTTCCAGATAAAGTATGCCAGTGGATAKTCAGCACTCCYGGATTCTGGGCTGYATTTAAGAAAAAGGTAGATTATTARCATYCTATATCTAATTCTGAAACTTCTTCCCCAAATGCCAGCATGCAGAAACTTAGATACAATAATATTTAGTAAGTATTATATATCTTAACTGACAGATGGGTTTATTTAATTGGGAGAAAGAACACCACAATTTTGTTATCTGCACTTCTGCAGTCTGACTGTGGCTTGTTCGGTGTGTAGTTAAGGAGACTGATGAAATTTGGGGTATGCTGAGAAAGGTAAGTTTCCATTCTCTTTAGGCTTACTATCCTTGCAAGAGACTGAGTCTGTGCCAGACTCTAGTGAAAAATTCTCTATCTGCTGTTAGAATAAAAGCTGTCACCTCAAAGCTACTAAAGCACTTTAAATCACTTTTGTGTTTGTAGACTTCCCATGCATTGTTTGGTTTGAGGTTCTTGCCTGTGGATGCTTTTCACAAATACTTATTTCTGTATTTAATTTTCTCTTCGTTTCAGTTGATGCTAAGTTTGTATTGTACTCTTATAAATTCCTGGGAGAAGGAGAGGGGAGGTTTGGTGAGTGGCTTTTTGTTTTTCCTTCCCAAAATACTGTTTTCCTCTGAGGAAGTACCATTGCCATGTAACATAATCTTTATGGACTGGGGTCAGTCAGCTGAGGTCATGACTGTGAGGTCTGCACAGCAAACCTCTGTTCTTGTGGGCAGTCTCCCATCTATTTCTGGAGGCTGCCTAGATCTGTAACAGCTTTATCATGTTGTAAGCCATATTACCTCACTCAGAGCATGATGAAGGTCTCTCCTGACTGGTTTCTCTTTTGAGGCAGCCTGGCCTAAGCAAAAGGTRATTTCCAGCAGAATCCATGTGATCAAAGACTTTAATGGCTTACAGGCAAAGTTCATGTGCTCAGAGTGGTGGATATACCTTTGAAAAATATAACAAATGAATTAATAAGTAAATAAAACCCAATTGTCCTCTGAATGTTTAAACTTTCAGCAATATCCTGACTGAGATCTGACTGCTAGAAAATAAAAGGCAGATGTGCTTTTACATTGCTTATCTGATGAGTGGGCAATAATCTCATCTCTATWTTGCTGATAACAAACCTGCTTCTGACTTTAGTGAGCTATGATGGCCTCTAAGCTCTTATGTGGCACTTAGTGGCACRTGGAGAAGTTTTGATGACATGAGAAAAATGTCCTTTGTAATTTT
The DNA here is from genome assembly GCF_030028575.1 of Malurus melanocephalus. Lineage (NCBI taxonomy): Eukaryota > Metazoa > Chordata > Aves > Passeriformes > Maluridae > Malurus > Malurus melanocephalus. The sequence continues at coordinate 519,521 of NW_026623502.1, forward strand.
TACAAAATTAATTGAGGTGGAATTTCCTGTGCATTAGTTTCTGTCCATTRCCTCTTGTCCTAATGCTTGRCACCACAACTGCAATAAAAAWTACRTTGAACAGACTTGTTTTTGCRGGACTAATACAGTTGTAATATTTGGTAAATATTTTTATTAGAAGTGAACWAGTGTTTTTAGTAGAAGTCAACAAGTGTCATTTTTTTTTGTACTAACAGTGGCAAATTTATTTTCTTTGAAGCTCATTGTATAGGTATTTTAAAATCACAGTTGAAAAACGAAAGCTAAAACATTCTAGCAGACTTTTTTCTTATTTTTATAAGAAAAATTGGTACTTGTTTTTATACAGATTGCTTATGAGCCTAGCTCAAAATGCTGAGTGAAGAGTTGTGTATGTTCCACCAACAACATATTGATGTGAACTGGGTAGGTTCTGAATAGAAATAATAGTTCTGATTCTGCATCCTCTCTGCTGCATCATTTCTCCATCAGATTGCATTCCTGTCACTGTTGGGCTGTATTAGTATTCCAGGAAAAGTAAGTAATATAAGTATTCCAGGAAAATGAAGTGTGTCAGTGTTAGATATAYACAAGTGCTTCTCTCTTTTGCGAGTTCAGCATTTCTTACTCTTACAGCATATGAATTCTGGCAGCTAGCCATGAATTTAATCTTCCAATCTGCTGGTGAAAACCATGCTTAGGTACTGCTCTGTAATCAATTCTGTGTCCATAATTGGAAACTATTCTTTAGTATTCAACAGAAAATAAGTCACAATTGGTTAAAATATAATTTCCTACAACATTTGTGTGTCTTCAGATTAGCTAATAAATATATTAGCCACTGGAAAATCTGTCTCTTGGAAAGTTCTTAATGAATGTTGAATTTGAAAAGACTGTTAGTGCTGTTTTCTCAGTAAGTTAGAGACCATGGACACAATGCAGAACAGGAAAGCAGTGATTTGCTGTGGAGCCRGGGAATCTGTGCCTTTTGAGCCATATAAGCTATATCTGAATCTTCCTAGAGCCTGGGGTGCTTGAGRACAGCACATGCCTCTGTTGCTGTTGTGGCAATTCAGTACCTGCACCTGCTGCTTCTCCCAGTGCTCAACAGAGACAAGTTGTCTTAAAAAGTATACAAATTGTCCTATTTTTTAAAAAAAAGTAACCAACCAACCAGCCCTGCACCAAGACCACCACCACAAAAACCTTAGTAGGGGTGCTTCAGCAATTACGATCATATCTAAGCAGAAATGAAAATGGAAGAAATGAAAAAAAAAAAAAAAGAAAAAGTTATTATCTGTGGCACTCCTCACTTTGAAAAGATTTCTGGACATAAATTCTCCATCCCCTTTAGCCTTATTGAGAAGGTGCCATGCTCTGCTTTGATGAGGGGTTTATGGATGGGACAGTGGCTACAGGAACAGTGAGATGGTATTAGGTTGCCCTCTTCAGTTGTGACAAAGTAGGTTGACTTCTGCAGAATTTTAGCAGTTTGTTGTTGCTTTTTGTACAGCATCTCACATTCTCTTCTGAATGAAGAAAGTATTTCTTGTCATTTTGAAACTGTCCCAAATAAAACAGACAAAACATATAGCTGGACATAGCACCTCTTACACATGTGATAACAAAGAAGTCTGTGTGCACAGATTGAAAGCTGATGCTCCTCTTGCAAAGGATAAAAATAAGTAATTTGTAAGAGCCGTTCTGGTGAGGCAGCATCATGTTCTCTTGAGTTTCTCTTCTGCACCTTTGCACAAGAGACTGTTACATGTCAGAATTAATGAGAATAAWTTGACCCTTCCCATCTCTGCTTCCTTTCCCCGGAACAGACAGGATAGTCAGGTTTAATTCTGAACAACGTGTTTCTTGTGAAAGGGGGAATTGGCCATTTGGGCAGAACAAATGCTGCAATGCAGAGAGAGCAGAGATGCTCCAGACAAGGTTAAACCTCTCGAAAAGGGGGGAAGCAGAATATTTTGTGGCTCACTGGCCAAAGATGCATTCCAGTGTCCAAGAGAATGCAAGAGACAAGACGGTGATAMAATTAATAGAGAGCAACTTGCACACAGCATTTCCATGCTGGTTTAAATTCATGTTTTATTCTGTGGTGTAGCCTGATGAAGGTCACTGCCKGTACTGAGCAGCAACTATCAACATCAATAAGCATCAAGAATGCTCACTGCTTCTTGGGATCTGACCCTTCCACTTTGCAAAGGCTGGCTTTCCTGACATTGACCACCGGACCATTAAAAATGTTGGTCTAACTCYTGAGTAACAGTTTTAAACAATGAACAGATATAGTTATATCTCTCTATATATAAAATTAATTTTGTCATGCAACCTTTTTTTTTTCTCCTGCATGTATTAAAAGCTTCAGTTTCATTACAATATAATGGTAAGTAGTGCTTGGTGCACAGTTTCAGAAAGGTAAACAAACAATTTGACAGTGAGGAAGGACTGAACCATCAGTACAACTGAGCTGCCAGCCAGGGCATGTTTGGATGGAGGTGGTAGGGAAGAAGGGAAGGTGCTAAGAGAATGACATTAAAGAGAGTAACAGAAAGTTGCTCAGGCTGGTTGATCTGACCTGATTCCAGGAAAAATTACTTCAAAATTTGATTTAGARTATTCAATTGAGTTTCCTGGTTGTTGTATTTGTTGTTCTCAGAAATGCCTGTTTACCCTGGGGTTTTCCTTTTTGTGGTTCAGAGGAGAAACAAAGATCCCTGGGAGGTTTAGTTTATGTTGAAATATGAAGTAGAGCAGTCAGTTTAATAATGGAAMAAATATTTGGCCACAGTTTCACGGGAGTGTTTCCACAGTCCCCTGAAGAGTGAGCTACTGGCACACCCAACTCTTTTCCTCTCTCCTGCCCCTACCTGAGATTCACAAGGAAATAAATATAAAAGTAAAAAGAAAAATCTGTGCATGGAGGGCAGAGTGGAACTGTGACRTGTTCTCACCTGCTCCTTGAGCTGGGTATTCAAAGCACCAAACCTTGGCATGATTATTTTTATTTGCCATGAAAAATACCTAAGGCTCATCTGGAGAGATCAAATTATGAAGTAAAAGGAAACTTTTAAAACTTACCTGAGCTAAACCTGTGTTTCAATGATTTGCTCTATGTTAATTACAGCCATTGATTTTGCCASTGTTTGGGCCAACCTCCTAAATGGGATTTTTGCCCCAGAGAGTGCATGCCTGCTCTATGCTACYCAGTGTGGCCTCAGGTGCAGCTTTGCCTTTCAGTTCTCACAAAGACCTTACAGGGRATGTGATGCAGTGCTGTGCAAGCAGCCTTTCAACTAAGAACTGAATCTGTAATTGACATATCTATGAAATATTATACAAAAAATTATACAAACCATTAACATCTCTGAGCAGGTTAACCACATGAGCCCCTTCAGTCTGTGCTGGATTGTGTCTCTGTGGTAACGTTTTTGATTCTGGCTTACTGAGGGTAAAGAAGCCTCAAGGAGAACTAACTGGAGAGAGAGTATAAAAAATCCATGCTCGAGTGGATAAATACAAAAACTAGATTTAATACAGCAACTGCATAAACAGTTTCAACATTCTTACATTGAACTTTGAAATAAACAAAAAGTCATGTTCAGTGATAGCCATTTGGTGGTAATAAATATGGAGAATTCAGGAATGGTGTCRTGAAAATGGATCACTGGCAATGAAACTGAAGTAAAGAAAAATTATAGTTTCGTGTACTTGGGTCAAAAGGGTTGTTCCCTATATGTAACAGGCTGTAAGATGCTTATGTGAAATCTGGAATGGAAGTAGGATGAATAAAAGGGAGAGATGAGTGCACATTCCCAAAATTCTACACTTAACTGATTGGACATCACTGGGGAAGTGTCACTCTGGTGTGACACTTATAGTCGCATTCCGAGGAGGGCTTTGAAGGACAGTGATGTTCATACCCTATTGTGGTCCATATCTGAGCTGCATCTTTGTCAGGGGGCATTTGTCAGGGTGGCTTCTCAGAGGTGTCAGTTCACTGAAGACCATGTTGGTCACATTGAGGTGACAGTATGAAAATCATCACTGCAGCCTCTAACAGATACAGACTCATCTCTTTGTTTAATACAAGGGGAGTAACATAATCGAGGAAATACCAGTGCATGATCTGGGGCTACTTTTCAGCTGGTTTGATCYCTGCAGTTTGTTTGTGCTGAAGAAGGATTGTTCCTGGAATGTCTGGTTCTGTGCTCAGAATAATGTGAAATGACATTTTTCTGCCAAGGCCAAGATCATTGCTATGGATGTCATACTGGTATCTTGCATTGGTGTGCCTGCTTCCCCTCAGAATGAGTGCAAATGTTTGAACAAATAAGTCAGAAGGATTCAGAAATGGGAGGAGGAGAAAGACAATAGGTAGGAATATTCATAACAGTGACGGCGAACACCACAGTTAGGAAAGAAATGTTAAATGAAAAAGTAAAAAAAAATATTAAGGGAAAGGAAAAAAAAAATATGAACATGAAATACAAGGCAGTGTTTGCCTCATGTAAACCAGCCAAGAGTCTATTCAAAGGATGAAAGGAAGTTTCCCAACATATTTTTAATTGAGAACTAAAAGCTCAACAAATAATGCAGTTTCACTGAAGTCTAGACTGAAGACCCTACACTGCTTGAGAGGATTAAGTGGATAATCAAAAACATTTTGTGGTTTCTGCTGTTCCCAGAGACCAAAAGTAGGGWCAGAGGAAAATGAGAGATGGCAAATGAGCCAAACTGAAAAAAAAACCCCTCAGAAATTTGCAGAAAAAGATGACTTTCCCATATCCAGCTGAAAGAGTATGAGAGTTATGAAAGAGAATACAAACACAGGATGTACAGCTATGAGCTAAAGTCCTTCTTTTTCTTTGTAGGAATATAAATAGAAGATTTTAATGCTCATTTCAGTAATTATTTAGTTTTTAATATTTCACTCAGTAAAGCTCTTTGAAGTTTTAATAATTATATTTGACAAATTGGAATGAGAACATGAAGACTAACTGATTTTATSATGCAATGTGATTATTTTCATAGACAAATTTAAAAGTAAGACCTGATCACTGTATGGTTGGAGTGCAGAAGCTTTCGTGGGATCATTAGTCTGGGATTATGTAGGAAAATTAGCTTTGGGTAACATGCCTTAATCAGACTCAGCTTATAAATAACTTCTCAGGACCTAGATGTATATTAAGGTCACATCAGATCAAGTTGTGTAATCATTATCAAAACTGTGGGACTTAAGTGTGAATGGCACTGCTAGTAGTACCAAATTTTGTTCTCMCCTACTTATTATATAACTTCTCATTAAAAAAGCCCAAACGTCAGATTATTTTTCAGGACCCACTTGCCACTCATTTGAGGAGCAAGGCAGAAGAATATGRAATAGGGATCTGACAGGTTAGGTAACTGGAAAAGTACAGAGAGAAGCACTGGGAGAAAAGACTGTCCTCAGAAATGAATGCAAAAGCCTCCTGTTACCAGGGACTATGTTTAGAGATTGTTGCCTGCAAGAAACCCTCCTCTGTTTAATTCTCAGCAGCTGGACCTTGTGAGGTGATTTCTCAGCAAGGCAGGCAAAGCCCAGCATTGCACCAATCGCATCTTGGTCACAGCACGTTCGGGTGGTGGCACCTTCCTCGCTCTGTGGGAGCTCTGCAGTCAGCTCAGCTGAGTTTGGCATTTGTCTTGCATTGCARAATCCCTTCACAGATGCTGAACATTAGGCAACCACTGAGACAAGAGTCTAAACATCCACAAATCCTAATGAGAAAGCAAAGTTGTCTTCATGTTTTTGTCGTTAGTCAGATTAAGGATACCATATGAGGAACTTCTCTAACACCATTAGAAATCAAAATTTTTGAAAAAATATACATTTAATTTTCTAATATTTACACATAAATCATTAATAGGGGAATCAGTAATCCTGTTTTGGTAGAAACAACAACTCCAGAAGGCTGTTAGTTTGRGAATAGTTTTTGTTTATTTATTAGGACTTTATGGGCTTCCAGAGCTGTGTGTTATTGATCTTCTCAATGTTAGAAAGGAGTGAACTTGCCTGGTTTAATACCTGGTTKGATACCAGGCTCATTCTCTAACCAAAGAATGTGTATATATTTAAAATAAATTCCTGTTGATTGTCCTATCAGTGGTTCTGCTGAATATTTGAATACACTGATGAAATAGAGATAAAATATGGGTGATCCGATAATATAATTTTCTACAGCAATGGTAATAGGTACAAAGTTGGTTTAAATACTGCCTAAAGTGTTTCACTCAACTAARTAAGATGCAGTAAAGCTTCAATTTTCCACTAGGTGTCAGTCAATCTCTTTATTTGGCTAAGAAGGCTCTGTAGAAGAAATTTGAGAGGAAAACACTGAGGCCAAGCTGCTATAAAATAGTTACATTTTTTTTTTTCTGAATACCATCCAGAGGTATTTTGGAAGAATGAGACCAAATGTATGACTTTTTTTATTTTAATTGCACCTCTATATTTCTTTTCGTTTGCTTTACATTTTCCATTTTACAGCAGTTAAGATAACTCCCCCTAACTCCAACCCTGACACTGCTCCAGGGAAATGGGGGAGAAGGAAGGATGAGAAGGAACAGGCTGGCCTTGACTATGGAGACTCTGCTTGGTTATTTCATGTTGGTCCTGAGCCAGCAGCAGCAGGATATGAACTTTTCAAGGGGAGGAAGCCTAGGGAAATAGCACCATTCCCAGGGCAAGGCATGGGGAAAGGCCCTGGGGAAAGGTCTTGAGGGTGCAGAAACTTCTGTGCAGGAAAAGAGAAGACAGACCCAGGRAGAGGGTGTGCCAGTATGGATTTGAAAAGGGAAACCACACATAACYCTTGCTAATGGTAGTCTTGGCCCCACATTGGCAATTGATAGGTTAATAATGGGAATTGAAGGTTACTGACTGTGTCTTTTGCCAGGCCTGGCCAGACTGGAGCTGCTGTGGGAACTCAAAGAACTCAAAGAACACACAGGAAAGGAAAGGTCAGCAAAGGGAAGATGMAGAACAAGACATTTGCAGACTGGACAAAGTGAGCCAGGCATTTCCAGTTAAAGCACAAGGAGAAAGAAGGTGAGCATCTGCAATCTGGTTTCATCAAAACCAGAGTCCATCTCTTGTGTGCACCTGTGTCCCAGATACAGCAYTCAGTGCAGGGCTTCACACACACACCTGCTCTGGACAGGCTGCACTCCTATGGCTTCTTCAGCTGTCTGCTGTGTCTGGGGTATTTGTGTACATCAGGACTGTTAGTCCCTGAGGCTCTGTAAAACCTTTACTCTGAGAGTTGCAAGGGCCCTTCTCTACCCCAGGTAGAGACTGGCAGGATACTTATGGGAACCTATGGGAACAGTGATGGGGCCACAATACAAATCTGTTAAAAGAGAGCAGCAGTTTTCTGATATCAGTTCAGTTTGTATCCCATGTCCACTAGGGAAAGGGTTAAAGACTAATTGTGCTCATTTAAGAGGAAGTCCTCACTGGAGGGATTGGTAAGCAATGCCCACAGGGAGTGGGACTGGCTCCACAGTCTGCCSAGAGAGCTGGTTGGTTTGTTTTCAGTTTTGCTTTGGGTCTGTGGCTGCTGGGCAGTGTGATCTGGGAATGCAGAAACCCAAAAGGAACCACCACCAGAAWGGAATTTTATTGTCCAGCCTGTATTTTCTACACTGACACCAGAGTGTCTTGTTATCTATATGGTGTTYTGCAAGTTACTGCTCTCTTGGGCTGGTCCGTCTCACTTTGCTGCTGTGCAGTTATCCCATTCACCCATTAGGCCATTACAGTCATGGGAATGTTACTGAAATAACCTGGTAGAGGAGGAATTATAATGTATTTTAACAGTTACTCCCCAAAACCTAAAAACTAGTTTATTTTGTTACTATTTCACTCTTTTTTGTGGCTTACGTATTGGTTATGGTACAACAGAGAGAGAACTGAATCTTTTTGTGGGTGTGTTTGTGCAGTTTTACAAGACACACAGAATGAGCAGACTCARTGGCAGCTGCACAAATCCTTCTGGCTTCCTGGCTTGCTCTTCCTCCCTCTGAAATACCCAGAGCTGTGTCTTACTTTACATAACAAAAGGTGGAGCGAATCCACTGTGGGGAGAAGAAAACCAACACCCGTCCGTGCCCCTCCTGACAGTGTTGGAGCTGGCAGAGCAGTCAGGAGCAGCACAGCCTGGGAGCCCAGGAGACACTTGGGTCACCCTCTSGAAGAAGCAGCAGCAAGGATTCGCAGGATGTACTGGGAGCCCTCTGTCCAATGTCTCTGTGCTGTCCTTCAGCCACCCTCTTCCGCCATCCTCATTCAGCTCAGCTTCCCTGCTTGGAAGATGAAAATGAAATCAGCTCGTATCTTCACAATGTGCCTTCGAGCTGCAGCACCAGCAGCCTCAGAGTGTAACTTGAGGGATTTGAAAAAGAATGTTGAAATTGTCTCATTGACTATGGCARTGTAGTAATGGGTAAGTTTTCCCCATTGGATCAGACATGGAAAGACTTTTTCTAGAAATGCGAGATTTGGAAGGTGTATATCAGAGGTTGCCAAGAAAGAAACATATTCAGGTATGTTAATTCTTATTAACAGCAGACCTCTGCTAACAAGAGGTCATGTGTCTTAAAGTCATGTGTCTAATATAGGCTATGCTTTGGAGGTCACCAGAATTGCCTTCTGCCATCCTTCAGAGCTGTGAGCCTCTGAATAGCTTGGCATGGTAAATTTGGGAGATTTGGGTYCTGAATGTCACCTGTGTCTTAGGGAAGGCTCTTCCAGATGTGCTGGAGGCTCTGGCTCAGTGCTACCATACCCTCCATCCTCCAGATATTTAACTAAGTTTTTTAACTCTTGCCTACTTCTAATTTAAGTCTCACACTTATCTTCCTTTAGTCTGATGTGTTTCAAATCAAGCTCAGGCAAATCTTCCAGCCAAAAGATTCTKAGAACTTATTTCTGCAGAGGTGTTGGTTTGTGACAGAGCTGATAGTCTCAGGATGAACCAGGAGTGCCCATAGGAGAGTTTACAGCTGCCTTGCCATGTGTGTCTTGGCTATAACAAATATAAACGAACCAAAATCCAACAACATTAGCTGATTCTGTTAAAATTRCACATCTGCTCAAGACTGATGGCTTTGGTGCTGGAATTGGTGCTGCTATTACACTGTGTTCTCTTCCTGCTATTCACAAACATCCATGATTTCTAGCTCAGCTGTGTTTTCCTCCCAGTTGACAGAAACCTTGGCTGTGAAGTGTGGGAATAAAACTTGAGATCTGCTGCAGTCAAGTTTTATTTCACTGTTGAAATTCTCACCTCTGTGAAATCACTCCAGAAAAATGTTTTTATTTATGATGTTGCATTTATTTTCTATTCCTCTGACATGTACTTCAGAAATGTAAGAGCCCTCCTTTGTTTTTCTGTGTGTATCCAGCTCGTTCCCAAGAAACAGTGTGACTGCGTGTTTGTTTGAGAAGGAGGCGGGAGGGAAGGGTTGGCTCCAATGCCTGCCCTTGGTTTCACACGTGGGAGYGAGGGCTTTCCGTGTGTGGCTGTGCAGCTACCTGGGTAAAATGGTTTCCTGTAGAGGTCTTCAGGACAGTGCTTTCTCCTGCTGAGGTGCTGGAATGGAAATAATTTCTGGCTGTTTTCCCTTGAGGCTGGTGCTCTGTCCTTGTGCAGCACAGGTCTCCAGCAGCTGACTTCCAGCGAAATTCTGCAATGTTAGGCAGCTGGAAACCCGTGATGTGCCTCTCACTGTAGGGACTATTGGCCACTGGACAGAATTACTGATCCTTAATTACAGTGTCTGTACAGAYAATGATCTGCCTGGAGCCATAATCAGATATAAAAAGGCTCTGAAACAAATCTATAGGCCAAGTTCTATATTTACGTAAAGCCCTAACAATTGGGAAGGCGTGCCARCACAAGTTATTAATGCCACTATATTTTTACCATGTAAATGTGACTGTAGTTAGTGATGATGAAGGTTTCTGGATATGGCATTGCAGCCACACACACAAGAAGTTATTTCAGCCAGTTGGTTGCATTATAGAGWGAATTTCAGACTGACAGTTCTGCAGTGAAAGGAACTTACTATGCTTGAGGAGACCAAGAAAGAAGCAGCTTTTCTCAGATTTTTTCTTGAATGACTGCACTGATTTGGAGACTGTAATTCCCTGAGGAAGCTATGTTCAGCTATAAATATCCTCTGAGCTAGCTCAGTGGGTTTATCTGAACTGGGGCTAATTTATAGGTACTGCATTGGACTCTCATAGGGAGCATATTTCTTATCCCCTGTAGAGCAGTGATAGGTAATAATGACCAAGAGAAAGTCTGAGATACCTCTTAATAAAAATCTTCCTCCATCAATATTCTGTATGTGAACCTCCCAGCTGTCCCAGAGTGAACAGCTAGGGGACAGTTGGCCTCTTGAGGCAGAGTTTGTCTGCAGGGAAAGCAGAAGATGAAGTAAGAGCTATGCTTCTTTGTCACTGCATGTGTCTGATGCTAAATAATGAATCTTTTTAGAAGTTAAATCTAAGCCCACGATTGCCACCCCCACTGCCTGTGCTGCTGGGTAGCAGCAGGAGAGAGCTGGAGTGGTAGATGTGCTTTTAGCTTCAGCCACAAATCTGGGCAAATGCAGGTGAGTTTCCTGCATCAGAAGGGAGCAGGGCAGTGAGGGAAATTGTAGAAATGGGGTGYATAGATATCAGATATAGATAAATAAAGAAAGTTAAAAATATTGCAGTGCATGGGGTTCTGGAAGGAAACAAATTAAATGGACTTCACGTTGGCTCCTGGAGASTATTTCCCCAGAGGAGAGCTGCTGGCATGGAATGTTCTCTCTTGTGTTTCTCTCCTTGTTTAAAAGGCAGTACAAGAATGTGAAATTGAGCTGTTTAAAAAGCCTGATGAGGAGATCCGTATTGTCACTGCTCTTCTGAGGTCACCCATGACCTTGAAGAATTTGATAGGTGACTTCCCAAAGCATAGGATGAGGCCATTAGGAAAGAATTGACACAACAGAGAGCACCATCCATGGAGCAGCAGGCCCAGGCCTATTCCTGTTTACCAAGAAAGAAAGTAGGCACTTTGTCCCCATCATAGATGCATCACAGGAAATATGACAGCCAGACAGATGAATGAAAGCCGAATTAGTTTTTACTAGACCATGTTGAATAGTGGCTGGGTCCTCCTTGGGAAGGGTCCATGTATCAGTCTCACACACTGGGACAAATGCTCTCAGTAGGGAGCAGCTCCAGAGAGTGGCTGTGCTCTCATACTCCGCTCTCTCTCCTGATGAAAAGTGACTGGGTGCAATGCTTGTCTACAGCAGCAATGCAGAGTGAGGCAGCTAACTTCCCTGAAGACAGCAGCTTTAACCACAATTTGTAATGGCTGCTTTTCCAGGCTGGCAGAAGGGTATGTCCATCCAGTCCATTGCCAGAGTGGGTCTCAGTTCACCAGGAGCGGGTGGGTTGTGGTATAGGATGCATGTGAGCCTAAAGATTTCTTGCTCTTGGACAAAAATATCAAATACCTTAAAACCGATCAGGGTCTGATCAAGTTCTCCTCTGTCCCAGCCAGGGAAGGTTCCAGACAGTCCCTCCTCTCGCATGAAGGCAGCAGCTGAGGGGAAAGGCTGGTTGCTCAGAACTTGAGCTCTCCAAGAGGGTGGTGACAGGCCCCTTACCTTGGAGCATTGCAAACACGATGCAATCTGTAAGCACCCAGCCTGAGCTGAGCACATGCCTGGGAAAGGGTTTGTATCAGATCAGGGCAGGCAAAGAGAGAAGGAAATGAGATACCAGGCTCTGAACCTGCCTGCAGTGCTGGGTCTGGCAGGATGGAGAAAATGTCACAACCAGGCAAAACACACAAGCAGTGTGGACCTGACTGAAAAAGAGATCTTGTAGGGTTTAACAGGAGGTTTGCAGARCAGAAAGGGGCCACAGAGAAAAGAGGAGAACTGCAATGGCAGCAAATGSTCTCAGAAGCTGTTATTGTTCAGCCTCAGCTTCTCCTGCAGTGCTCAGCAGAGAGCAACCAGAACATCTCATCTGTGATTGGGAAGCATTTGGGGGTGGTTGGTGCATTTGTGAAGAGTGCATCTTTAAATCACATGGAGTATGCCTGATTAATAACCAAGGTAAAGGAAGAAATCAGTATTTTTCAGCAGCTCCTGAGGAAATGTTTCCTTACTAAGGGCATCTCCTAGGCTATCCTAGGCTTCATCCAAGCATTTTCATGGCTTGAAACGGCTGCAAACTATATATACATATATATATATATTCTCATCCCAGTTTATGATCCCCTGGAGCATGATAATGGGTACACAACATTAATCGCATTTGTTTAAAAATATTAATCCAATTTTTTGTTTAATGGTACAAATATGGGCACAGCTGATAACAAAGACTTACAGCATCTTATCTCTTTAAGGAGATAGCCAAATGCAGTGCCATTCATCACAGTGATAAGTAGCTCCTCAGGCACAAATCCGCACATATCGCAGTCCGTGCGTGATGTCGAGCAGATACAGCTCTGTTTTCTGTCTGCTCTGCGTGGTGCTATCGACAAAGAGCTGGGAGCAAGGGCAAAGCAATACTTTTAACAAATCCCTCACAAATGTTGGGGTTTGCTGTGCTATGAACCTCTCTGGCAAATTTTAAACAAAATCTAGAAATCTGTTTTAGCAGGAGAGTAGACCGTAAATAAGACTTCACTCTTGCAATCAGCCCAGCGTTTTGTTTGAAACTGGATTTCTTGTCTTTCTGTAGGCTAAAGCTGATGTCTGGGCAAAAGCAGCCCCAAGTTTTGCTGTGTTGAGAAGAGCCCTGCAGAGCAGAGGTCACCTGCAGCAGCCCAGGGGTGTGGGGGTGGTGCAGTGCTTGTGCTGTGTCATGATGCTACTGAAAGATGTCATCTTTGTCACCCAGTGCTGGCTTCAGATTCTGTAACCACTTCAAGGTTACTGCTGTGAGTGTATGTTACCAGGGAAATGTGGAAATACTTAAAAAATCATAATCATCATCTTCTAAATGACAGTATTTTCTTTTCTTCTTTCATCCCCGAGTTTATCTAAGCATTCTTTTAACGARGTTTATCAGCTCTGATATGCCAAAACTTGTTTCTGTGATTAGCATGCAACATTAAGGTTCAAATATTTTAGTTGCATCTCTAGTTCAGAATCTAGCTCCCCTTCACAAAATGTAGTYGATAGCACAGCTGTTTCATCTCTTGTCTATCAAAAGTAATTTGATTTAGAAATCTGCTGGAGTTGTGTATAGACAAGAAGCAGCTCGAAGGAAAATTTGTTCTTGTCTTGGCCTTTAGTTATTTTTGTTTCAGCTTCTTGCAAAACTTGCACTTTCAATTTATGATTACTGAAGCAAAAAATCATATTTTTTCCCCCCTTGGTGTTCTGGGGAAGTGTAACTAGGGAAGACAAGGCACAGAGGGCATAAGGTTCATGTTGGAAAGCCGACTGTGGGACAGGCTTAAGCTGTTCAAAGAACCTGGGCTGAGTTCCCATTTATTGCAAAGGTTTTTGGATTATTCATTCATCTCTGAGGCTGGGGCAAAGCCTGGCAGGGCAGTGGAACATGGTGGGTGGATAACCAAGCCCTACACAACATGGGAAATGCTCTTGCCCCAAACACTRCTTCTGGGAGCAGTTTCTGTAAGAATTAGGCAGAAGAGAAGGGCAGAGCAGTGTGAGCTTGTTTGTTTAGACACACAGTGTTTGCCTTTATTTCTCTCTATCTTTTCTAAGGACTGTGACAGCACTTCCTTCCTAGTTCATTTGTGTGGCTGCCTGAAAGGGATATGTCTAAATAGGGGTCAGAGTGACTGCAAGGCAGTTTGCTTGTTTGTTGAACAATATGGGAAGAAAACACAGGCCCTGAAGAATACTTCCCTCCCCTCTGTGCCCCAGGGAACATTCTTTATAAAATTTGGCAGCAACTCTTTCATCACAAACCAGAAAACCACTACATGGAGTGGCTAGCCCTGGAAACTGTTTTAGTCATTTAACAGGATAGGAGGAGGAGGAACAGGAAAGAAGCTTAAAAAAAAAAGAAAAAAAGAAAAATTGGATAAAGCCTCAGAGAAAATCTCTATCTCAGTAAGATGTTTTATACAGTAAAAAGTTTGTGGCAGTTTTCAAGAACAATAAGTATGATGAGCTCAACTTGTCACATGGTGCATTATAGAAAAAGAGCCTAGTAAATATGTCATGTCCCAGATTGTGCTGCTGATCAATTTAAACAAATGCTCTCTCTCACTGTGATCATTGGAAGGCTTTAGCACAAGAAACTTCCTGCAGGCTCCTGTGAAAAATACATCCACAAATAATCCAAGTGCCTGGTGCAGAAATTAAAGAAAAATAACAGGAACATTGGTACATATACTTGTCCCCAGGCTCTGCAAAAACTAATAGTGTATTTTAAATGTAGGCTTTCCAATTATGAAATTCCAGATTATGAAAAGAGTTACTTCTATAACACAGGTGATGGTGCCAGAAAACAGCTTGTTTGCCTTCTTTCCACAGACAACTTGGTGACATTTTTTAATCAGTGTCTCTAGGCTCTGTTTCTAGCATTAGGCTGGGGATAYGGTTTTGTGCAAATCTAAAAATTTAGATATTTCGAGCTTCCCAGGGTCTGCTAGTTGCTTAGGCTTTTATCAAATACATGCCTAACTGTGTTTTAGAGTGTTAGCCATGCTTGAGCCCCATCACTAGCTCCTCCAAATTCTGTCACTGTTCTTGATGTGTCTATGCATTCATTTGCCAGTAGGATGCTTGGGACACAGCTTCCCCTCTGTCCCCAGCCCAATATGCCTGTTGAACTGATCCTAGTTCAGTAGCTATTCTGCCTGGTCTTGTTTATAGCTAATTTGATAAGGAGAGTTCTTTGCCTAGAAGATGATATGATAATTTTATACTTAAGTGTTTATTCTGAAGTTGGAAAGGAGAAGAAAGYAAATGTGAATGTAATTTCTTTTAGATTGTGATTTAGGTGTTAGCGAGAAAATCTTGACTTTTCTACTTGTTCAAGGTCATTCTTGAAAGGCCTCAAATGCAATTTAATGTGTTTTCAGASTTCTCCAAAGCCAAGTAAGGGACCTCACAGATGCAACTGTGTAGTGTTAGTGCTGCTGTGGGTACCATTTATGTTCTGGAATTCACAAGCAGTTGTGACCCCTTCTAAATGTTTTTACTGAATAATTGCCCTGCATTGCTGGGGGTATGTGTTTCTAGATACATCCCCCTGTAATTTGCACTGRTGAGGCTGCACCTCAAATCTTGAGTTCAGTTTAGGGAACCTCACTGCTGGAAAGGCATTGAGGGGCTGTAGCAAGCCCAGAGGAGCAATGAGCTGGTGAGGGTCTGGAGCACAAGTCTTTTGAGGAGTGGTGAGGGAGCTGTGGTCATTTAGCCTAGATAAAAGGATGCTCAGAAGGGACCTTATTGCTCTCTGCAACTGCCTGAAAGGAAGCYGTAGTGAGGTGAGGCTCAGTCTTTTYTCCTAGGGAARAAGTGACAGGATGAGAGGAAATGTCCTCCAGTGGCTCCAGGGGAGGGTTGGATTGGATATTAGGAAAAATCTCTTCGTGGAAAGGGTTTCCAAGCATTGGAACAGGCTGGCCAGGGAAGTGGAGCCCCCATCCCAAGTTATTTAAAAGATGAGAAGATGGGGCACTTGGGGCACACTGTTCAATGGAGGGGTTGGCAGTGCTGGATTGRTGATTGGACCCATCTTARAGGCTTTTTCTGCCCAAATGGATTYTGTGATTCCATGAATACTTTGAATTGATGAGGAACATTGCACGGAAATGGGAAGCATTTAGGAGAAGAKAATTATTACCAGGTCTCACTGTGGAAGACAAAGAATACTCTCTGCTTTTCTCCTCACTGAGAGGTAGATGCTTCACTATTGCTGAGGATGTGCAGGAGGCAGCACCAGAGTTTTGCAATTTCAGTAATTTGTATGTATTTCTCCCTGCCTTAGACAATGGAGTAAAGCACTTAAGTAGAAGGAGGACAGGTACCATTTTGCAGACACATTATCTTAACCAATCTCCTCTTTTTAAGGTCTAGAAGGTTTTCAAAGCTGCTTTTCTATGTATCTAAAAGAARTTTTCATTGTTATCTGTGGAACAAAACTGTTCATAGGCAGTAAAGTTTTACCTTTTTCTTCCTTTTACYTAAGAACTGATTTCAATGTAGTTCTAGCTTTGTAGGCATATCAGTGAGGTGTGTCTAATAATCAATTTGAATTTTTGCTTGTATTATTGTTACTCATGCCTTATTACTTGCTCTGTGCTTTGGAAGCCCAGTTGATAAATTATGTAGGTGACAAAGGCTTCAATAAGAAGTGAAAAAGTCCATGGGTGTTCTTCAGATGTTCTGTTGGGAGAAAGAAATGAAAAGAGTCCAGACTGGTAGAGATTATATGGTTGAGTTTAAACAAATATTGTAGTATCTTGGCATTCCTTTTCATATGTTTAAATGGACYACTTAAAATATGCTCTATTGTACAACTTTTCCCAGAGATTTGGGTAAAAAAGTAGTCTATTAACAACTTCATTAACCATACTCTCAGTGTTTCTATGAGCTTGAATTAAGGCTTAGCTGAAGATTTTGTGTTTAACCTGCTCATAACAATGCCTTGACTGAAATATATTTTCTTTTAGCCGTTTTTGAAAAAAAAGGCAKATACTTACCAGATGACCTGCTTGTTTTGAATAGATATTTCAGGCTGCTTTCACTAGACATGATGGAAGTGTTTGGCCAAAGCTTCAGTAGAACCATTCCTCTATTATGCACTCCATCTTAGTCTGGGCTGTGTTATGAATATAACCTACTTCTGCCACTAGCTGGCTTATTTTGAAAATGACAGTTCTCTCAAGTGACACTCAAGTGCTTTAATTGATGCCACCCTTTCTTGGAATTCCCATTTCATTTGCTAACAATCTTCCTAAGTCTCTGATAAATGAAGGTATAAGCCCCCTCAAATCAGAGCCATCTTGGCTGTATCACCCTGTCTACCAGCTTATAACATGCTTATGTCACCATATCATGGAAAAAGCTGTTTAATTTCCTTCCCTGGAAAGCATACAAAACTGCACTGGCCCTTTTAACACTCTGCCTTTTGAATATTTGATTTTTGAATAGTAGTACTCTTTCATTCACTGAGAATTCTGTTCCTAAGGGGCTTTTCCATTTTTAGTGTTATAAAGCCTCAAGAAATGTCCATGTGGGTAAGGAGCAACTCTAATATTCAGACCCACCACATCGTCCTTTTATTACTTGAGCTAATGAACTGACTAGTAGAGCACTGGTACCTGGAAAGGCATGCACAACACACTTGCTGTAGGTATTTTTCTTCCTATGGTAAGGAAAACCCCCCTGAGCCTCTGGAAGAATGCATTTGATTCCCTCTATGATGGAAARATCATGCTTATCAGTTAGAGATCTTTCTGGGTTTTGAGTAAAAGTTAGAAAAGCAACCTCCCTGTACTGATCTTCGTGCTCTTGGCCCATGGTGGGAAGGCACTGCATCTTCTTGTTGAAGTGAAAGTCCACTTCAATAAAACACAAACAAACTGCACTCTGCAACCTCCAGTGCTCTTCTTAGAGAAGAATTTGTTCATTGGCAACTTCCAAAGTAATGGAGATTATTTTATTTTGGACACCAGATTGTTCTTAAAGGTCAAAACTGGTATCCTGTAAGTCCCATGATCATGGCAAATAACGAAGAGAGGACCTTTGTTAGATTTTTGTGATGCTTTACAGAAGCTAGGAAGCAATGGTTCCAGGGTCTGACCATGCGCAGTTTAGAATTACTTATGCTCTTGCTGCTTCTCAGGGAGGGATTGTCCCACAGTCTCAAAGACCTCTTGCTGTGTGGAAAATGCCTTTTCCTTTCCTTCTGCCTCACATTTTCCATTAACGAATTTTTATCCAGATTTGTACACCCACTCAGCTAGTTTGAACTCTTCTTCTGTTTTTTTATGACCTTCCAGTGCTAGTAGACATTTACTACATCCCTCTTGTCTAGTGGCCAGACTGTCTTGAATCTCTCTCTGTAAATGTGCCCCTTCAGTGCCTTAATCTCTTCTGCTGGAATTTTTTCTTTTTTGAATTCTTTCCCATACTTCACTGCATTTTACTGTCCCCGGATTCAGCTCGCAAGTTCATTTCTTGCAAACACTCTAGACTCCTCAGAATATACAGGAAGATACAATAGGATGGTGCAGAGATGAAAAATTGAGTCTCGAGAGTTCGGTGGAGTGCTCAATGCAAAAGGCACATGGATACAAGYATTATATATTAGCATCAGATCTTCACCTGGTGCTATGCTATTAATAATTTCAGAAATTTTTACCTTTCCTTGTGACAGAAATAAAATAGCTCTGGATTGACAGATGCAAAGCAGAAAAGTAACTTTTCAGAGATGCAGTGAAGGGCTGTATTGAGAAGTTATGGTATAACAGAGATGAAGGAATTAGCATTCTGTCTTTTAAATTTAATGCATTGCTGTGTTAAAAGAGTATCTTGTTTTCATTCCTTATGATCATAGGACACTGTTTCCAGCACATAGCAGATTCRTGTTTAACAGTTAATTTTCCTATCCCTTAAGTGAAAATATCCACCTTTTATAATGTAGCCCAAGCCATGGATGCCGTTTTCATGTCAACTTTCTCCTGGCACAGCCCACTGTGGATACTAGGTCCTGCTCTTTCCAAAGTCTTGTACCAGACTGCAGAGCCACTGCTTTGCATCATTTCAGTCTCCCTTTCCCAGACTGCCCACGTGTGTTAATGACATCTCTGGCCTTTAAAGTGAAGGCACTGATTATTTACAGCTCCATAAATATCTAATTTATGGATATGGTGGAGTGCAGTACTTGAAGAATGACAGTGAAACATGACTTCCTCTGTTTGAATGTGTCAGAAAGAAGCACTGAAATTCAGTGTCACTGAAGCACAGATGATGCACCAGGGATGCCATGTCCACAATCCAGCATCTGGACAGAATGGAACAGCCTGCATTTCCTCTGTGGCAAGCACTGCTTAAAGCAGGAGAGCATCCRAGCAAGAGGAAGTGCTGCCCCAAGTGACAACTGACAAGAAACACACATGGAAAATCGAATTCTGTTGTTCAGCTACAACAGGGACATCTACATTCAGGAGGCTGAGGCTACTTAGAAAATTTAAAATTAACTCCTGTTTCAGAAATTTGTAGGAAAGTGCTAATTTCAAACTAACCTAAATGCACTTTAAGCAAAATGCAGTGTAAATCCTTGAGGTGCCAGAGGAGTGCCATGCATTACTGTGCTTAAAAATCCAAAGCAAACCACCATTACAGAAAGAAGAAAATTGTTCTAACTTTGCTTGTTCCAAAGGCCCAAACTGTGAAAAAACCCGTTTGGTATTTTTTTTTTTTTCAAATGTTCAGTTGTTTTTGGTATTGACTTGGGAAAAAAAAAAGTTTCTGTAACAGCCAAACAAATGAGAGTCCCTTAGCAGAAGGTTTCTCTAAAAACAATTTGGTGTGTGAGAACTAATACTATGACAACAAGAGATTTGTTTTGCCAGACTCTGAAGAGGCATCCCTCAGTGCTCCCTGGAGAATGAAGCGGGAAGTGATAGCGATCAGGGCTTTGGGGTGCTCAGGCAGAGACAGGATGATGCTGGTAACTGAAAGGCAGCAGCCCTTCTCACAGCTGCTGTCAGACAAGCCTCACAAATCAAAATCCTCCTTCAGATGCCCAAATTATATTTCTGTTGGCTAAGACTTAAAAAATTTAAAAAGTTGCTTGAATTAACAGCTGTCTTTGGCTTGGTTTTTTCACCTTAGTCAGTTATTTGTATATCCTCCTGGCCTCCTCTCTGGCTTCATTTCACTCTGTGTGTACTTCAACTTTCTCCAATTACTTTTAAACTTGCACTTTTTGAAGCAAACCTATGACTCCACAACCCATCATGCCCTCATTCTCTCTGCAGAAAATACGAAAAGCAGTGAATTATTTTCCAGCATTGCATACTGCTGCTTTCCATCCTGTTAAATTCAAGCATACCTTTCTACAAGACGGCAGCAAACCAGAGATTTCTTCTCACTGTTATAAAAGCATGAAGTTACCGACTAGGGAATGTTTCTGTCCAGCTATCTACCATTGTGATGTCCTGTCTTCCAAAAACTGAAATTGCTTCGATACCTGCCTTTAACAGTATTAAAAATATCAGCCTGGGAGAGGGCAGGGGTGGCTCCACAGCGGGCTGTAATACGTAAAAAACCCGCAGTAAGAAAAACACCTCTCCCTCTGGGTACCAGGGCGGAAGGAAGAACCCAAAATAAAAGGTAACTCATTATGCATCTCCAATTTTAAACATTTAATAGTGCACTTATTGAGTATATTCTGTACAGACATCTATAGCAAGTTAMACATTTTCCTTTCTCTCGCGTAGATCATACTCATGTAATGCACATTTACAATAGAAAACATACTTGAGGTACAAAAACCCAAAAAGAATATCTGAGGTATAAATACATGTATATTTTAAATAATCTTTATCATGCTTAATCTATGTTTRACAGTACACTGTGGGCAAGTATACATGTTTACAATAGAATGGTATGTACAACATACAATTTTACAAATTCAAAAGTGTTTGATGTAGAAGAATATACAAGATTTTCCTACTTATGAGGAACATTGTTATTGGAAGTTCTACATTTGCCATTATAAAAAAAATCTTCATCAAAAAGCTTAAAATAATACTGACAATGGTAAAAAAAGTCTCAGTCAAGATTCCATCTTGCAACTCATTCATACCCTAGCCACAAAATACATTTATCACTTAATACTGCAGCTTAAAAGCAAATCTTTACCATTACAGTAAAACCTACAGAAAGACACCTTTCCAGAGGACCTCAGAACTTCCTACAGTTCATACAACTTGATGTTGATTCTTGAGAAGGGGGAACCTTTAAATCCCAAAGG
This sequence comes from Malurus melanocephalus, assembly GCF_030028575.1. NCBI lineage: Eukaryota > Metazoa > Chordata > Aves > Passeriformes > Maluridae > Malurus > Malurus melanocephalus. The sequence goes on from NW_026623502.1 coordinate 540,558, forward strand.
GTTTAAAACACAACAAAACCCATGACAAAACTGCACCCTTCCTTCTGCCCTCAAATATAACCCTTCACACTGCTCACATGCAGGTTCTGTTCATGTTAACATGCAGCTTTTCGGAAAACAAGTAAAGGAGGGAGAGTAAGGGAAAGAGCTTGTGTGACTCTCCCTAGCCAAGTCACCCCAGCTGCTACTGCAGGTGTCCTGTCACCACCTGGCACCATAACTCCAGTGTTGACTTTTTCCTCTTGAGCCCTCAGAATACAATAAAATATATAAAAGCTCATTACAACACCTATAGGTAACACAGGGAGGAGTAAAAGTAATGGACATTTTTGTTTTTTCAACAACTGATGTTATTGGCTCTCCCCACCATTGCATAGATATTTCATTTCTAAGCTGCTATGTTGCTCAAAAGTATATTTACTTGAATTTGCTATAGAATTGCTCATCACTCCTAAAAGATCAACTGGGTGAGGAGTGGGCAGTGGCTGAAGCAAGCCTCTTGAACCATGTGCTCAGGGTTTTTAAAAAGGTCAGAGTTGAGGAAAATGCAGAACGAGCACATTCGAAGGATGGCTACTYCTGGTCCGCAGGGGAGTCCCACTCTAGGTTGAACTGTATCCAGCACATTAAAATCCACTCCGGYTGCCTATCAGTGTACCAGACACATTTCAAGTTCGACTTCCTCTATCCTTTCAACCATTAACACACTCATTCACACTTTAATCTCTGTGCAAACCTTTCTCTGCTTATCTCAGTGAGAACACATTGAAGAGTACCAACTATTCCAGTGGATACACCAGTCCCTCAATGCACTACAAATAAAATGACATGAGTATGTACATAAAGCTAAGTATTTCACATGGGAATGATGAGCCTTCACCATATTTCGTAATATATTTTGCATTTAAAGAAATTTGCTTCTCAGAAGCAATTCAAACCATCTAATAGTAATTTTTTTTTTTTAAATTTTTATTCTTTGCACAGTTATTCTATGTATTCCAGTCGAGGCCTACACTATAGACCTTGCACAAACAGGAAGCAGCTTTAAAGTGTATGGTATGGCCACAGTCCTATAGTAATGCTCACAGTCAAGCTCTCACGCTGCCATCCCTTCMTGACACGACTTGCAGATGGAACACAGGTCTGGTCTGCAGTGTGCAAGTCTCAGTTTTGGGTAACGTCTGTGTTGCTGAGGTGTGGAGCGTGTGGCTGTTCCTCTTCAGTAGTCACCTGGATTTTACTTCCTTGCTCTCRGGACTCTGGTGACTGAAAGAGTCTCGTATCTTAACAACTTCTGATGCACACAAGTGTCCGAAAGACTTGGTATACCAGTCTGGCATGTGGCCCCTGTTGTACAGAGGAAAAAGCGATGATGAGGAAGGTACCAGTAACTTTATGTGTATTTTCTCAGTCACAATCAAACAGATCTCTAGCTGTTTAAATGCTTGACTAGGAAATCTTAGTCCTGCTTACTGTGCAGCTCAACCTTGCCAATATATAGATTTGCGCAAAAACAAGTTTGCTGCAGTGAGGAAAAGTTATGAGAAGTTTTGTGACAACCCACTCCCCTTTACTAGCTTAATATTAAAATTAACACATTCTTGYACTCAAATATGACTGGGAGAGGAAGGGGTGGGGTTATATAACAACAAGGATGGTGGAACACATACTAGAGGCTTCTAATGCAACAAACTACACCTGCTGCCAGGTGTGCACTGAAGCCAGCTTTCTGTGACAYTGCAGAGACCTGTGTGCTTGCCTTTGAGAAGGACATACTACCGGCTCAGCTAAAGTCTTTCAAACAGTCTAAGCTTTCCCCTGAGCACACTGAAACTACACAAGAAAAGTTACCACCTCCAAAAGACAAAGTGGAACTTCCTACCTTAAATCAATTCTGCACATGTAGGTGAGTTTTGATTTTCCTGACCCGCAGGGCTCAATCAGATACCTCGACAGGAGCACATTGACTCTAACACCTGCCACRGGCGCCCGGTCATGGTCCACTGAGGTTGCTAGAAGCACACAAGCTCCTTTGGGGAAGTTTGTCCTCCATGTTCTAAGAGAAAAGAAGAAAACCAAAAACACTTTATTTGGCAAACATTAATTCAAGCATCTAATAAGAATTCAAATTAGGCACAGTAAGATATTTACCAATATAGCTGACATTATAAAGAAATAGGCAAGGTTACCATGTGTGTAGGATATAAACATGATTGCCTATTAAATTCTTACCTTAAGACTACGAAGTCCCTGGCTGGGTGAGGTGCCATGCTGTTCTGGACATACTGGTATATATCTGTCTGGCTATCCAAAGGCTCAATCACTTTTGACTCTATAAGATCTTCATCCCAAAGATGCTGCTCYTTAAGTAAACGATTTAAAACATCCTCCGGTGCAGCTGAGATTTCAATGGTAGTTTTCCATAATCGGAGTGGGGGACCTTCACACACCTGGGAAAAATTATCAGAGTCCTCAGTTGTGCTCTTCCTTACACTTTTTTTTAAAGTTTTTTTTTTTTTTTAAATCTTATTGAAACACTTCYGTTTATGTTAATTCTGAGCTGTGCAAGATCAGAGCTGAGAACCATTTTTCCTACTGCCTACATAGTGACTCAGCTTGTTAAGGCTTTGCATGCRTGAGTGAAGGCATGTGCATTGAATACAGTGAACATTCCTGGGCTGGATAAACAGAAGAACACAAATCAGTGCATGTTAGCAGACTACTGCTGAAAGACATGTTTTCATATGGTGTGCAACTGCACCAAAAGATTAAGTTTTTTTTTCTAGTATCTATCTGCAAAGTAAAGATGTGTACTGAACTTTGTGCAATAACTTACATCACAAGGGAGCTAAAAAACAGAGCTGTGATGTGAGTGACAGGGTGCATACCTTCTTGTATGCCAGATCTGCTTGCTCTGAGGTGGAGCAGCTGACCCAGCCTTTAAACTTCTCCTTCATCTCCTTGAGCAAGTCTTCCACGCAGTCCTGGAGGTAGCAGTGGTAGTCAGAGGGCTCAGTGTTGCTGCTGCTGCCCCGGAGCTCCTCCAGGCTGAGGGGACGCAGGTCCTGCTCCGTGTACGAGTTCCGACCCCTGCTCATTTCTTCAGGTATCTGAGGGGTGACAAGAGTGAAATCATCCTCTTGCAGCTCTCTCCCCAGACCACTGAGTTAGTTTAGCAGCTCAACAGCCACAGGGAGATGTACACATTAGTTTTGTAAATGATAGGATGTGTGTGTGTCAGGTTAAGCACTCAATGTGAAGACWTGCCAAAATTAAGTTTGTGACTTTGATTTAGCTCAAATCAGTCTCTCTTTTAYGGGGTGTCTTATTTTATTCTATGGAGTATCCCCCATTACTACACAACTAGATTCATTCCCTCAGCACAGTTATCCTGAAGGAAGAAGGGAACAGCTGTCAGCTGGAAGAACACAGACAGGCACATCTTCAGCTGAGAGCTCTGAAAAGATTTGATGACAGTGAGGAAAACCAGGACTCAGCTTGTCTGGTTCTCCATCGCAGGCCCTAGAGGGAGCATGCTTTATTTCCTGCAGACCCTTCAACCTATGGTTTGACAGTGTTACATTCCAGGATGCTTTTGTGGCCTGTCTTGCTAGCTCTTGGGAATTTAAATATAAAATGAGCACTGAAATTCCTGGAAATAGCTTCTTGCTTTGTAATTAAGAGCTGAGGTTCACAGACCCTCGTGGCTGCACAATAAAAGCTTGAAAATGTATTTCAAATGCAGCTCGGATGCAACAAAAATGTGACAGGCCACACAACTGCCTTCTGACTTTAGAGCACCAGTGCCAAGAGAACAACTCTCTTCTCTCCTGSAACCACTTCTACTTCATGTACGCACACAGATCAAGATGCAAAGCTTTTTAAAAAGCTATTTATCATGTGTTAAACTTCATTAAAATAAAGAGACATTGTTAGCTTTCCATTATACAGCAGATCAAWGGCATGTTTATCAATATTCCACCCATCAGTTTTGTAAGCAGGTGTTTTACCTGAAAGAGTTTCTTGCATTCAGCAATCATGTGAGCTAGCCCTTGGGTTGCAGCCAGATTTTCATTTAGGTCCTTTTGATCAGGTTTTCCCAGGCTTGGTTTTCTTTGCATCACCCTTCACAAGGGAACAGAGCACACATTTACACAAATCCAGCTATTGCAGAGCACGAGACATGTTTGGGAACAAAACAGTAGGATTTCCAAATCTGCTGTTGATTTAGAGCAGTGCTGCCTGGCACCAAAGAGTGGTATGGTGTTGCCAGCTTCTCTTGCTGCTCATTCTAAACGTTTTCCTTGGAATCCCCTCCCTCCTCCCTCATTTTTTTCCTTCTTATGAGCTTGTTTATAGTTCAACAAATCTCCAGCAAAAGGTAGGATCCCGTAACTTTCTACAGCTGGTGGTGTCTGAGGTGATCAGAGCTGGCAGGGTCAATCCTAAACCACGCCTGTGGCACAYTGCCACCAGCAGCAGTGAGCCCTGCTCCCAGAAACGTACCTTGGGGAGGAATTCTCTCTTTTGAGAGTGTTCAGGTGGAAGAGGGAAGGTGCTAAGCAGACRGCCAGGTTTGTTGGTGTCATCTGGTTTTCCTTCACTGCAGCTGTGACATCACTCAGGAAATAGAGGAGAATCTGGAGGACCTCCCTGTTCTCATCAGGTAAAAGCATAATGGCAGCTTTGATAGCCTGGAGACGCTGATCCTTTGGCACATCTGCATAGTATTAGAAATTCTCTCATCAGTCCATTGATTTTCCACACACACAGCAAGAATGCATCCCAAAGCAAACTCCAGCTTCAAATATTTGACTCGAGTTTGAAGTGACTTCCTTCAGGATGCATACCATTTGTAGGAAACATGAAGGAATTTTTTTTTTAACCCAGTAGTTTAACTACCCTCAGCTATTTCCTGCCGCACAAGAAATGCAAGCAAGAAGCTGTGCCTAGGCCAGAGTTAATTTTAGATTTAGCTTCAACAGCTACATGCTCCYGCAGATGCACTAAAAGGACAGAAGCCTGGAGTCAGGCAGAGAACAAGCAAACAGAGCCCAGCCAATTTAGAAGTTCTTTGGCTCGCAAAGAAATTTAAAACAAGAATGCATTTTAGAATAGGTAAATTAATTAAACAAATGGGCTAGCAAACCTTTGCAACAGTGATGTCATAAAATATCCAGAAAGAGCTTTACTGAACACAGAGAGTTACTTTATTGAGCAGATCATTCAAAGTCATGCGGTGGAAAAAGAAAGTCAACGCTGTGAAGCMCCATACCATTAAACAGCTCCTTGGTTACGAACAACAAACAGCCATTGGAAAAATCTGATGTGTCTTYATATAAAGCTTTCTCCTCCAAACTTGAAAGGAACAAAAAAATGAAATAACCCAGAGCAGATCTGCTTCTTATAAAGGGATTTCCAATAAGCCACCTCTGAAGACAGCATCAGAGTCTGAGTCCTGGAGCATTTATATCATCGCTGGCAGCTCACCACCCTCACTGCATGTCTCAGAACACACATGGTGCTACCCAGACAGTTAACATTATTTGCTCAGCAACTTTGTAAGGCTRGCAGGTGAGTTTCAAAAGCAGTCTGTTCCAAAATGCACTGTTTTCCATGCTCTCCCCTCAATCAGCTCAAAGTACATTTAAGCCACGTGCATTCCTGTGCGCAGCCTGCTGCACAGCACCAAAGCAAAGGGAAATTTTGCCCTTTGCAGGGAAGCAAAATTCACAGCTGTTTTAAGGCTCTTTGCTTTACAGAGAGATAATACTTCCCGACCATCTCTGGGGATTCCTCAGACCTACCSCCTGCAAAAGGAAAGGAACAGATACTCTGGAAATGCTATGTCAGAACTTCTTTTGGCTCAAAACCCACAGAGYTGTTGTTTAATACGCATGGAAGTGGAGAGTCTGATAAATTTTCTCCATAAATGTGCTTGGAAATACAAACACACACACACAAAATGCATGCACTGAAAAAATGGTCTGTATGTTTTCATTTTAAAAAAATCATCTCCACCTTTGGAACTCTGAAGRAAATTCCTGTAACCTTTTTGTAATGATTTCCTATCACAAATATTGATAAACTCTGTTTTTTTTATGTGATTTACTCTAAACCCTCGTGTTTACGGTATTTATCTGTAAAGTAGTTACAAGTCAGTAACAGAAAGGCTTATCACTTAGAGGTTGTTTTAAAACAGTTGAGGTGAAGGATAGCAGAAAATTAATTATAAGAGAATAAAAATTTTCGGTAGCCTTGCCAATCCCCTCAAAAGTCCCAAACTCAGTTCATCCAGTGTTTACTTTGCTTGTCTACTTAGTCACATTAGATGTGGCTTATTTTCAAAGTATAACACCACGTATGTTCAAAGAAGAGAGGAAAATCTGGAGCAAGCGATGGAGGATTTATATTTGTTMCTGATCCAGAGAGAAAGGTGAAATGAAAAGAATTTGTACTACAAGTTGTTGTAGAACTACGGCATAAAAAACCCGTTCCTTATGAGGCAGCCTAAACTCTAACAGTTGCTGGAGAAAGGCAAAGTCCAACACAGAAAACACGTTTATGCCCAGAGCTGCAGCGTTAGCAAGTTCCACCCTTGCCACACAAATGACCATTTTCTATCTGCTGCAGAATCTCACCACTTACACTGGTATATCTGTAAGAAAGTCTCAGAGAGTTTGTTGGTCATGAGAGGCTCAGGGAGATCACGGAAGAATTGCTTTAACATGTCTGCTACATCATAGGCGGACTGGCCCTCGTAGTTGACGCTGTCTGCGGAACTCTCATTCATCTGACGCAAAGCCTGAATTCTTGATTTGACTCCAGATTTTCTGAACAGTCCAACCTAAATATATGAATAAAAGCACATACATTTATAATGAATCCAGAAAATCTGAGACGTAAGCATGCTCTTTAACTTCTAAAGTATGGGTTCTAATTTTGTGGAAAGCTTTCCATGYATTAATTATCTATTTTGTCTTGAGGCTACTTTTTTCAGTCTGACCCAGGAACAATAAAAACTAAGGGGAAGCTGGGCTTTGGGTGCTGCATGCCTGTGGAATGAGAGTGTAGGGAACGCACCTGATCCAGGCAGTGGTTGCGGAGGTACCTCATGGCTTGCTGAATGCTCTGGGGAAGAGGCTGCCCTGTGCGCTGCACGTTCACTTGCAGCGGCACTCCAAAGACATTTCGGTCTTTATAATCTGGCACTTTTATTCTTTTCATGAATTTTGGTACTGCCCTGTTTAAGCAAAGGGAATAACACAATTWAATTAAATTAAATTTCTGTTATTTATCTTCTGTATTTCCAGTCATTCAGAAAGTAAGTGAAAATAAATGAAACACTTTTAGTAACATGAACAATAGTGACAGTATAAATTAGCTAATCCACTCGGGGCTGCAAAAGGTGAGAGGACAGAAAACAAGAGTTTCTCTAAGAGAAAGGCCTGACATTTGGGGCAGTATGCTGCCTCTAAGTATTAATGTGGTGCTACTYCATCAATATTAGGAGGACGAAAGCTACAGGGTAAAACTGCAGGGGCCAGATTGAATTGCAAAAGAGTCAAAATAAATCTTGCGGTCAGTGACCCCTTATAACACTGCTTCTTTAGGTTTCAGGGAAGATGGGCACTTGAACAATGAGCTTTTGTATGTCAACTACTTGTTCTGCAAAGTCCTCAAACTGGGTCCACCACCCACCAGTGTGCAGAACAGCAGGAAACTGATGTAATACATTTGAGTTTGTCAGCTAAAAACTTCAGCTCTATAAACAACCCCTTTGAGGGACCCCCCTCCTTGTCAGCCAGTGACTTTTGTTACCCCCACCTCCCACTCCAGTTTCATTGAGAGGCCTTTCCATCTGCTTATGACTCCAAGGAAAATGTTACTAAGCACAAAAGCATGATTTACCCCCGGGTCCTCCAGAGTATTGGTTTCATAAATGGGGAAAAAAAAGGCACTAAAATGTGAAAATATTGAGATCATTTTCCTAAACAGGGAGGCAAGCTAATGTCCACTGTAACAACTAATAGGACACAGTAGCACTGAAAACAGGGAGACCTATTTAACATTTCAACATACAGTACAGCTATACAAACAGTGCATTGGATTTACAGCTGACTAAGCTGTTACATAGTAAAACAGAACCAATTTGTATTGCTGTATAGTTAAGTTCAGGGCATTATTGATACATGTATGAATAATACTTTCTTTGTCAAAAAACATGCCAATGGAATGTGAAAAAACACATTGCGATCTCCACCGAGAATCTGAAGCATGCAGGGATAACTGGTCAATACTTATTTCTGTCTTTCAGAACAAACAACTTCTGTATTTAGAAAGACTGACATAATAACAGCCTTTGAACAGGAGGTACTTTGATGCCGAAGCTAAATACTCTCTATGACTCCTGGGGAAGGGAGGAGGCTGGCCTGTGGTAGGGACAAGGAAAATTTTATTTGCATCCTCTGCATCCTGAAGGTTACACARGCTGTACTGCAGATACAATAATAAAAGAGCTTTCTATTTCATTCTTCTGACAAAAAATATTCAGCTGGGTTACAAATACCTGGCCACAGCAGAAATTGCTGCCTACAAAAACTCCACGGTTCTCCCGACCTTTCTATCTCTTTTGCAAGCTAACTCACTTATAGTACCTTAAAAAGGGAAAACAAAATTTTGGTTAGTGAGGTACTAGAACTAAGAGAAATTTACATTATTTAATTACTTAATTACGTAAAGGAAGTAATGGAGATTTTTAAGAATAACTGAAGAGAAGTGAGCCTATTAAGACTGCCTGCAATTTGTGCCACTGCTTGCTAACTGCCTCAATAAAGAAGCCATCCTTCTCTTGCTAYAGATACTGGACACCTTCCTGTTCAGAAAGCTGGTCTGTACTTCATTGCTTTTGTTCCCTCACATGGCCCCATAAACATATCTCTCAAGTGTAATAGGATGACACTTAYGTAAAGGGTTAGTGATTTTAGCCCTGTCTTAGGAAACCACAAATCACTGTCAGCACAGACTGGAGGAAGAAGTGCAAATATGRAAAACAAGGGATTGCAGGGATTCACTGCATCTTTCCAAAAGTTGCCTGGGACAAGCGCGACTGTCACGCTCGTACAGTCGGGCTCTCAATACACAGAGCTGTGTCCTTACCAGCTGAAACCGTGCTTGTTGGAAGGTGTGTACTTCTCCAGGAGAGCRGTCAGCTTCAGCAGAGAGTACTTCTGCAGCAGGTTCATCTGTGCCACGGACTGGCAGTTGATCTGCAGTGATGCCGAGCTGAGGCTGGGCCGGTGGGAGCTCTGGAAGCTGTGCCACCTCAGCTTGTGCCTGTGGAGAAGATGGGAGACAGAGCAAGGACAGGTTACTGAAATGCCTCAGCAAGACACGTGAGGAATCACCACAAACACACTGCTGAGCTCCCTGCCCTTGGCCACATTCTTCTGAGATTCCACAGGCATCAGCCAGCAGCATTTCTGCCTCACCTGCTGTCATGCAGCACGGGCAGGTGCTTCAGATGGGAATGTGCACTGTGAGTGACCCACAGCCTTGCCCAATCACATATYCTCCAAGGGCTCCAACACCCTTCTCCCAAAGTGCTTTCAGTATTATGGCAGTGGGAATAAAAAAAAACTCCATTATGAAAAATGAAAATGGGCATGAAAAAATGCATGAATTTTTAAGAGACATCAAATAAGAACTCCACACTTCTGAAAGGCCCATTAAGTTCATACAAGCAGCTGTAGATGACTTGTGTCACAAATCACAGAACGATTTGCACCACTTTTAAAGGAAAACGGGAAATAAAGCTAGAAAGAATTAAAATCCTTGCTCTACTCACAATACAAAACACAGTCATCCCTCCCACAATAAAACTCCCAGCACAATCTGGAGGCCACTGGAAGTCCCCCAGTCTCCCACTGTGCTACAGTGATCAAGAGAAAGTAAACAAGCCTCATTYTCCCCACAGATTTAGTGCTCTAGCATGCCACTAGGAACAGCCTGCTACTGAAAAAATGTAATTTTTTGAAGGTCTAAAAGTCAAGGCATTTACTACACACTAACACAAACCAGACACACTTATTCTTGTTTCTCCTAGCCAACTCAAAAAGTGATTAATCCTACTTGGCCCTCCCCTCCCATGCACCACCTCAGTTTGAAGAACTGTTGCGCCCCAAAACTGCCTAAAACATTGCATTTTCAATGATGACTCAGGCTGAACATACAAACATACAGCTATAAAGTGGAGGAACCACAAAGTCTTGCACAAATACTTCCCTTGCCCGTAATTGTTTTGGGAAGCAATGGAACAGTACTTGAATGGCCACAGCTTCCACTGCACCTTAACTGAGCATGGTGCAACCACYGCAGAGCTGCCAGGGCTGGAGGGGACATGCCCAGGCCACCCCAAGGGCCACCACTCGTGATCTCACCTGCTGCACCGTGTCAGTGATGCACCCACTCCAGAGTCTCTCCTGTCCTGGATCCCGGCGGGCTCTTCTGTTTCATTCAGTGAATTCCCTGTACTGTCGAGGTCACTCGGTGTTCTTCGATCGTTATCTACATCAAGGTGAATCTGCTTTGGAGAGGAAGGACATGGGGAGATGGAGTCGAGTACTGAGTCAGAGTCCCCTTCATCTGAGAACTTCTCTGACCACTGGTTCACTATTCTCTGCATCCCTTTGACATGGTATAGGATGTCGTCTAGCTCKGGGAATATGTCTTCATTTTCCAGGTCGGCCAGGTCGCTGGTACTGGAATACAGGATCGAACCTGGCACATTGTCATAAATGCTCAGGCGGCTGCTCACTGAACTGGAGGAGTTGCACCTTTTCCCCATGCCTAGTTCTTTGGAGCTRTCACCACTGTTCTCCCTCTGGAGGGCGAGGTGGCCGTGTCCATGGAAACTCCCTGTCCTCCAGTTCACAGAGGTGTTGCTCTCTGTCGGGGAGAAGTTGCCATTGGAGAGCGCTTTGGGAAAAGTGCCRGGCTTATGATCCTCAGGGATAAAAAACACGGTGTCTTCTGCAAAACTGCCGCGGTTCTTRAAGTTCTGCTCCATCACATCACTGAACGTTGACTGGTTGAAGGGGTCAAAGCCTTCCAGGTACATGCCCACCCTTTTATTGTAGGCACTGAGGCTGCGTGTTCGCGTGACAGGACTGGGCGTGCTGACGGCACTGCTCGTCTCAGACTGACTGCTGCTGCTGCTGGTCTGGGTGGAATTGGAGACRCTCCTCTTTCGTACCATAGGGAAGTTGATGTGATTGCCATTGAGGGCAGAAATCTCCACACAGTTAAGTTGTTTCAGTTTATCTTCATCCATGCCYTCCTGCAGGATTGGCCCACTAATAATCAGGCCGAGCTTTGAAGGAGCTTTGCTCTTGCCATGGTGAGAACTCTTGATTTTAAGACTCTCCATTCTTTTGAGCAGGCTCTTTGTTTTGGACTTGGCGTTCTTCTCGTTGGCTTTTGTGTTGAAGCTGAAGCTATTCAGCTCCCTGGGGGAGGGCAGGCTGCTGAATGAGTCATCATTGGCTACAAAATTGCTCGATGAGCAGACGCTGGCCACCGAGTTTGTCCTGGTGGTAGAGGCCTCGCTCTGCAGGGTTGGCTGGTGGCTGCTGGTGCTGCTGGTGCTCAGAATTGAAGCCACCTCCTGGCGCTCGCTGAGGTCTGTGAGCACGCTCTCCCGGCTCGCTGCGCTCGTAAGGTGAGGAGCTTCTGGGGACGGGATGGGCAAGTCCGCTTTTGGAGGGAACACATCAAACTCTTCAAGCCTCGACCACCTCTTGCTGTCCCTCTGAAAAGTCCATTTGCCACTTATTGCACAAGGTTCATCTTCATCAGAATCTTCACTCTGCAAAGAAGAACCCTGAAAGTACTGCTTGCAAACTGCTCAAACAGCGAAGGCAGTTGCATTTAAATACAATGTCCACTAAATTGCTTTAAGCATGACTTTGTTCTCACTGAATTTAAAGTGAAAACYGTCTTTTACTTCAGGCAGAGGAAGATTAGGCCATAAAGCCTATCACGGGAAAAGATAACTTGGTACCCACAATGTATTTTAACAGTTTTTAAATACAAAAGAGATACCCTTCATAAAAAGAAACAAACAATACAATCTACTTTGAACTGTTCTGTTTTAAAAACACCATAGACTTTTAATTAATTTGTCACAGTGGATAGCCCTCACATCAATGGAAATTCCTGGCATGCATAAAATTTTAAACTGGAGTCAGTCAGGGGCTGGGGTCCCTCTGGACTCTCTCCAAAGCTACACTTTGTTGATAGTGGCTATGTGTTTATACTCCTCTTTGCAATTATGAGATGTTTCTCATACATTCTGAATTTTAGTGGCTTAATTCCTTACCCATTCGGGAACTCTGAACAGCCTCCTCTGTGTGACTAATGAGACAGCAAAAGAAACCCTCGCACTGCAAGAGTGTGATGGCTCCAGGCTCTTRCCTGGTCCACTCTTCCTCCCACAGGCTAGCAGCTAACATTTTAAGAATGCTCTGTGAATTCTCTGCTCCAGTCTCGCTTCAGGCAAACTTTAACACTCGTAGATAGCGAGCAGCAAGAGCTCACTGACAGAGCAGCACGTAAGTAAATTGTAAATAACATGTTTGATGTATGAGTAATGCTTAGGGTACAATTACATGTACATCAATTACGCCTACAATCTTTTCATCTAAATGCTGAAAGGGAATGATCCTGACATATTTGGTCTTCCAAATATACGGAAAGTTTCATGTTGGAAGAGTAAAACCAATGAAGATATTTTTAATATGACACCATGAAACCACAAGATAATCTTTGGTGTTTAGAGTAACAAACACCAACTGCCACCCAGCTCCATGAATTTCACTGCATTTGTTTAGTTTGCTTTAATTTAAAAACAAACACATTTGCATACTCCAAACTGTAACTATTTGTGTGCCAAGAACACAAATATTTATTCTCTGGAAAAAAGTGAATTATTAATATTTCAGATTTATGTATGCTTACTTCAGATCCTGATCACCTCCTAGTTTTTTTTTTTTTTTTTTTAATAGGACATTTCATCAGTTCAAGAAAATAAGTGAAATACTGTATTTATTTCTTATGACCAAATACACGAGACACAGAGCAATTTGTTTGTTTCCATGTTTACCATTTTCTTTGTTTCCCAGCTACTGCAAACTACTTATGTACTGACTCAGATGAAAACCCAGGACTTCTGGCTTATTTATTTGAAATTTTCAGAAGGAAACAAATCATTTGAAACTGCCAGTGGATAATAATGTTGGTTTGGTGGTGAATGAGATTTGATTGGGGGGGAAAAAAAAGGAGCAGTTAAGTGATTTTAATTTGTAAAGAAGTCACTGGAAACATAAAGAACATGTTTTGGTCAGCACAATTTTCCCTACTGTTTAAAAGCTTTAAAGGCTAAGTATTGATTTTATTGACAGCAAAAAGAAAAGGGAATAGGCCCCAAGTCCATCTGCCAGAGCATGGGTTGGGAATGAAATTCAGGAAGGACTGAAACAAAAGATAAAATCCACTCTSGAAGATCTGAGGTTTGGACCTGAAGTCAGGCCTGGTCTGACCCCTAACACCAACACTGATCATTCCAGTGTTAACAAGGTTCAGGCAGAAGGATGTGAAATATTCTGGCAGTCATAAATGGCAATCAGCTGTCCACCCCTACTTTTAAGGAGCTCCTACATATGCTGCCTCAGAGTGTTATCTTCTGGAGCTTGGATGCTCTTTCCAACATACCTCAAACAGATAGGGAAAGAGGGGATTAATTGCTGGTAAACAACCTCAGAGCATTTGTATGCATTCTTGTTAAGGGTAGGGCAGCATTGTATTGCCTTAACTCAGTCATCTTTATCTGCAGTTGTCATATCCCAGGGGACGGTATCAATTACTGATCCCTCCTAGGACACACACATAGTTTTAAGGCAGCTATTTASTGGTACCTCATTAGCAAGTTGGTACTGCCTTACTGAAATTACAGTTGATGCTCTCTTATTTCTTACCACGCTCCACAGGGATCCTGAAAATTCACGAAAATTTTTAATTCYTGCTAACTCCCTGGAAACATGCAAACTTTCTGAAAAGGTGGCCATTGTATTCTGTAAGTATATTGGAAAGGAAACAACGAGCCTAAAGCTTTCCTTTGCAGGCCAATCCCTGTCTACATAACAAAACAGTACAGTTCTAATATGATGGTAGAAAACCAAAACTGWTGATGTCAAGGATGGTGCTGTAATAACACTGTCAGCTCACTGTGGCCATCAAGTGTACTGTATACAATCCAGCCTGAGTGCAGCCAATGGGCTACAACACCAACAACCTCACTGGCAGGCACAGAAGTTCAGTGCCTTTCACACTGGAAGCGGCATCCCAGGGAGAAGTTTGCTAGACAACCTTTACCCACTGCCAAACCTTGCAGTTTTCCCTCAGAAMACAAGAAATGTAAGCAGATTTTTTACTGCGTGTCCTTGCCAGGTTCTATTCAGGTGTAATCCTAAACGGCAGCTAAACAATCTAGATGGGTTTTTTTTCAGTTTTATTAACACACAAGGCTGTACCAGAAGACATTAAACGAACTTACCCTTTTCCTGTGGGGACTGATTTCTAGCTTCATCACTGCACATTTGTTTAAAGTATTTAAGCGCCTGCAAAGAGCAAAGGAAAGCATGTTAACAGAATACCCCAGTGTTCTAACACAGGCTATTCCAGTTCAAAGCTTTTGTGAAGGCTGTCCCCAAACTGCTCTGCATACAAATAGCCACAAGCAGAGTTTCAATTAGAGCCCTAATTATACTTAACTATTAACCCATCACACTTGGCTGTACTCTAACTTCAGAGGGAGGGATGGACGACTATTTGTCACAATTACCCGAACCAAAGTAAAGAGAAGTTAATGGAAACCTGGACGAAGTTGAGAAGTCACATCCTATGAACTGTAATAATTACATTTGTTCTAAATGGCAGACAACCTGAACCCTGAAACAATCAACCTCAACAGACTGAAAATAATGGAACAGTCCTCCTATTCGACACTGGAAGCATCTGACTGTATTAAAAAAGCATGCTGATTTAAAATTGTACTTTATAAGCTGAAACTTCCTGGAGGAAAACTTGTTTTCCACTTATTAGGTGCCTGTTTTGATTTTGAACAATAATTATTTTCAATACAGTCCTGGGAGAAGACAACTCGTTAGTTAAAAAAAACCCAAACAAAAAACAACCAGAACACAGACCTGATTTCTACTTCCTAAAAACTGAAAGTTTATTTCATACAAAAACTGCAAGTGATGGTTTAGTCCCATGTACTGTGGGCTGGATGAGGAGACTAATTGAGCTGAAAACTAATCTCTCAATATTTCTTGAATTTCCCCCAGATCAGTTCCCAGAGCTGTGTGAAGAGTTGTGTGCGCAGGGAAAGGCACAGSAGCAGGGCTAACCATTCCCTTCAACTGGACCACAGCCCAAATTCAACAGAAGCAAAGCCGAGCTTTCAAAAGCCTAATTAATTCCAAAGGAAGTTATGTAATTTTCACATAATAATTCGTTTGAGCAAAGTGCAGAGAAGAGCCTGTATCTGCAGTTTTGAAAAACTAAAAAAGAAAAGAAAYGCTGACTTGCCCTGTTGCTTCAAATGAATTTTCTCAGATTCATGAAACATGTACTTGAATGTAGAAAATGTGTGCAGAGAGAATTATTAGCTTCTTGTCTTTCCCCCTGCCTTTTATGCACAGGATTGGTTGCAGATGGTATTTACACAGGGCTTGATCCTGAAGCCATCAAAGAAAATGGGAAAGCTGCTACTGATGGTTTTGCTGCAAGTCATGAAGTAAAGAAGAAAAAGCAGTTTGATCTATAATTAGACCCAGCCACAACACAGCAGAGAAGAAGAGAAACAGGAAGAATTGCCATGGGTCAAATAGTAGGGCAGTAGAAGGTTAGAAAAGTTACTCAGATCTCTCCTTTTTATCCAGATTTCATCTTTGCTCTGAATTTAGAAGGCAAAAGGCTCAGTCCTGCTGGCTGCAGCTGGTGGGTACAAGCACACATCCAGTGAATTCAGAGGAATAGTATTTATGGTACGGGTGAAGGGTGAATGTCCCATCTACATGCTACACATAAAATTGTTTGGTTTTTTTCAAGAGGCCACACAAGCATCAGAAAGCTGCCTCCCTCTCTTTGCTATAAACATTCTCCTCTCAAAGTCCTGGACCTCAAGACCAGGAAATATTAAACTGGTTGCAGTTCTATATTGTGTAATAATTTACAAATTTCACAGTGTTGCAACCTTTGACTTATGCAGAGAGAAGTTACCACTGAATCCCTGGATCAGGCTTTATCTAGCTCCAGCCTGTCTGACCACTAATAAAGACAATCTCTGATTTCACAAAGATTACATCCCCAGACTTCTCTCCAGACTACTCAACTAAAACCCCTGAAATAGGTGGGAAAGGGTAGAGCAAAAATCTCTATTTTCACAGAGGGTATTTAAAAAAAAAAWTCCTGGCACACACCTCACAAAAATTAGTATGAAGGCAAGGTAAATTAACCCCCAATGAGTGAGGTTAAATACAACAGCAGYGAGGAAATAAAGTCTCTGTTGCACGTTTGATATGGATTCATTTCAAAACCAGTTTCTGTTTTGAAATCTAAATGCTCTGCAGAAATTGCCTCAGGTCTGCAATTTACATTATATACATAACACATTCTTCTTCAACTTACATTATATAAATAACACACTCTTCAACTTCTGCCCAAATTCAGGAGTGCTCAGGTCCTTGAACTAGACACCACTGAAAATAGTGCAATATGCAAAATTTGCCTTCCAAACACATTAGCGAGTCTGMAAAGCCAAACCTACAAAGTTTAGGCTTTGTCAGGATGAGATTTACCTACACAACTGTAATTAACCTTACATATRCTTTGCAGTACTTTTTGGACATACAAGCACACATTCATTTTCTACAGGTCTTCTCATCAAATTGATGCTTGTTAATGAACCACAATTTTCATTTCTGGGTCTGGATCTTGTCCTTTGTTAATACCGTTTCCAGGTATAAGTTCACTTATCATTTCCTTACTGACAATCAGCAGACCTGCCTCATTCTTTAGCTCTGTCTTACACTGCCCAAACCTGTCTCAGTGACACCTTTCTGAAGACCAGATGGGATATGGAGGGATGGAGCAGGACAGCTGCAGACAGCAGTTACAGCCACTTTAACCATCTGGATGCTTCAGTCTCAATTTAGACACTGCCTCCTGCCCTGGCCACTCTCTAGATGACTGTCTGGATGACAAGATAATATTCTTTCCCATAATTTAGACAGATGTCTTTGAGTCAGCCCTCTCTATACATCTTCACATCCAGAACTTACTCCCATGGAGCATTCTATCTCCCAAGACATCACTTTTCCTCACTATCCATGGACTCCTACCTCAGCTCACATTCTCCTTCACCCAGCTCTGYGAAACCCTTCCTCCTGAGGGTGACCAATGCAGCAGGAGTTGTCTCTCTGTCCTAGACCCCGAGTCAGCCCATACCAACCCTGAGTGGCAATTACACTGGAAACCTGAACCTGCTGACCCAAAACATGGAGCTTCTCTCAGAAATGAAAAAAAAAAAATATGTATCTTGTCTAGTCTTCTCCTTGGAAATGTCCACACTAGTTTAGCCTGAACTTCTTTTAGGAAGGGCAGCCTGAATGAGACATTCACTATGAAAAACAGTAATGCGAACAGCTTAACTTGTAAATTAAAACGTGGGTTTATTACATGAAGTCTTGTTTAAACTAGGTACATCTCTCCATAYAAATGATACAAACAGGGAATACATTACAACCAATTTCTTGGATGAGAAGTCCCGATGATAAAAGATTTAAGAAACCCCTTGCATATATAGCGTAACGGTTTTCTGGCTATGCATAAGGAGATTTAAAAGGATTTCCATCATGGCTTGCTATGTATTTTGTACTTAGCAACAACCTCCAGGATAAGCATGTTTCAGTGCTTTGTTTCATCACACATGATGCAGCCAGTTATCTGCTGGAGATAAATTCCCAGTCATTAATCTACATAAAGTCTTATGAAACCAAGGCCAGCACCGGTTTGCACAGTCACTACAGAAAGCATCCAAGAAAATTTTAATAAGGTCATCACTCTTACATTTTAACCCTACACTTCATGTCAAGATCAGTAAATGACATTTCTTAATCATCTGTTACTGAGTGCTGTATGTTATCTCTGTAATTCAATCCACTTTTCTCACGYGAAAATTTTCCATAAAAGACATAATGGGATGTGTTAAAGTTACCTTAATTTTATTGTTAATATTAATAAGATCATTAAATGATAATTAACTATACTGTCCACATATAAACTATCATTTAAAATGCTTCCCATTTAAAAAAGAAATCCCTGGTTCTGTGATTTCTACAGTCTTGTTTTAAAACAATTCTTCCACATACAGCTATGAGAACAAGGTACTTAGAACTTCTGGGAAACTGTTTCAAACCAAGACAGAAACACTGGCTGTTGCACAGAAAAGCAGATTCTCAGCACAGACCACTTACTATTTCATTACCATCCACTGTGTAAAACGTTCACTCAGCTCTGTGCTGAAAGTGCAAATAACTCCCCAAGTATTCTGATTTTCAGTCAAGAAACAGTGATAGACTTACAGCTGTGAAATTGTTCTAAGTCTTTTACTGAGTAAACCCCTTTACTGTTTACACACTGACGTTGGCATGAGTCAAAATAAAMCCAGGCTGCAGGCAGAAAGGCAGCATTCCAAACTATGTGCTTCTCCACAGTTTTTAATGAGCTTTGCAAAATAAAACAAGGAGGTGTGGAAAAAAAATCAAGAGGTGGAAATGTGATAATGCACTGCTTTTGTCTAACACACATGGTAAAAGGTCAAATTCAGACATCTGAGACAGTTAACTGAATTACTTCAATTTTATTCTGAGGTGGGATCTGCATGCTTCTGGAGATACTTCARTGTCAGTYTTACAGTAATTTTGTAAAAGATAACTCTGATGTATAAGCCACAGGCTTCCAAATGATACAGTTCAACCCTGAAAATCTTTGTCTCAAGCTACAGTCAGACCACTGGATTCTTACACATAAATATTTCACATGCATATTACACAGAAAATTTGAACATGAAAAGCTGTTATTTTGCAATCAGCAGCATTATTACAGGCTTCCTGTGTTCACAAAACAACTATACACATTTATAATTTTGGCTTTCTCACCTTAATTAGAAAATTTACAAYGCACAATTCCATTGGACACAGATCTTTTCACTCCCCTTGGTGCTCAGARAAAGTGCTGTTTTTATGGATCACACTAACCGCAAATCTCATAGATATGGAGGGCACATTGCTACTCTCATCATTGAGAAACAATCTGCAACCTTTTTTCCCAAAAATAATTAATTAACCCCAGGTTAAAAAGTATTCTTGGAGGGAAGCACCAAATGCAAAGTATTCTGGCTTGACTAYATTTTGTTTTCCTGGAGAGGGAAGACCATGCTTCAGGAAATCAGCACTTACTCACATTGCTGTACTTTCTGTTCAGTGTCTTCACAAGTTCCAGAGCACACAAATAAGTAGACCAACGCACCATATTTAAATACTGATGGAATAGGTGTCCCACACTTGAGTAAGGCACATCTTGCATGAATTTAACATTAATGAGATTTTTCCCTTCCTAATGACTGGACAACAAATCTGTTTTCTTAGTTTGAAAATCTTGTAAATATTTCTGCAGAACTTTAAATTCCAGTCCCTCTCTTTCCCTTCCAAGTATGGCAGTGATGGCATGAGAACACTATAAACTTAAAGCTGTTCTTAAAAGGGTTTTGTAATTCATTAGAATTACTGACATTTAGAGTTGTAGACTCCATGCATGCAGTATCCAAAAGCATTCATTTTGCAGGCAGTTTGGAAAGCTGCCATACTGAAGGACAGAGCCATAAACCCGCACTTATTTCTAGGTAATAGGAGATATGAAAAGTTAAGGCTTTTTTCTTTTGCCATTTAAGATTGCAGATCACACTAGAGGAGGCAACTGATGGATGGATTAATGTTRGATGATACCAGACAGGGCCATTGCAATTGCTTTTACGACCGAACTGGTAATGCTGAAGTTGTATTTCTGTAAAAAAAAATCCTGCCACACACCAGCAAGTCTTGCTCCCTCTTTTTCTCTCCTATCCCTTCTCCTGCTTCTGCAGCTGGCTGTGAGGTCCTGCCCCATCCTTCACACCTACTGAGAAGYTGTTTATGCTTTTTCACTGATTTAATTTACTAACTCAGAAAAGGACTATCATGACTWTTTTTTTGTGGGGTGAGCCAGTTGAAGTGGTTTGTGGTATGAACCCCTAAATAGCAAAGATAAGTTAACGGGAGCAAATGGCTGAGGGCCAGCCCGTTTTCAGAGCAGTGATAAACTATTAGGGTTTACTAAACCTTACATGATCCCTTTCAGCCATACCCACCTTAYACAGGGCCATGCACTGAGGCCAGCATGAGGGTTTGTATGCAGAGCACTTTGTTTGTATACACAGCAGTTTGTTTGTATACACAGCTGCTCACCCAGGTAARAAAGGATAGGGATGGGAGTGCATCACTTTGCTAATACTGCTTCCAAAACCCAATTCCTGTGTGGGAATTGGTGCTGCAGTTGCATGGATGCCTATAGCCAGCACTGTTCTGTTTTCACATGCCTAACTAATCTGGGAATTAGGAAAGAAAGCAAACAAAGAAGAATAAAAAATATGCCTATGAAAACCCTTTCGCAAGGACTCCTGCCACTCTCCTCTCAACTTTCTTTTAAGCAAGACCCCCAAACATTACTTAGCCCAATACAGTATTCTAATGAAAACCACATACTTTTGTGTGCTTTTTTTGAGCTTTTTCCAGGTACTTTTTATTACACAGGAAGGGTTTTGTTTTAAAATGCAGTGTGATTTTTATTCACCTACCTGCACAACGCCTCAATAGCATCTCTGTCCAGAAAGTCATGCTCTCGCTTGACGAGAGCAATGTCAATTGGAAAAAGCAGATCTGCAGGAAAAGAAACAGAATCAAAGTGATGCTTATTCCCAGTGATGCATTATTTCAAACAAGCAGCTGCCTCCAGTTGAGCTCATCAAGATGCCAGTGATGGGGACTTCTTAGGTAAACAAATGGTATCACCTCAAATGCCAGAGGTGCTTCCTTTTCATCTACAAATTTCTGACATGCAGCTTTGATAACTAAAAGTTCACATGCAGAACAGAATTAAAATAATTAAAGCAGAGATGAAACAATGGGAGAGGGAAAATGCAAATGCAAACATCCTTATCACACATCAGAAGAGTAAACTAATTCAGGCTAGCTTTATTTAAAATACATGTACAATCTCCATCAAAGTACTAATATCTCACATTAAAGAAAGAAGGTCAGTAAATGCCAAAACTCTGTGAAAGAATGAAAAAGAAAGCCTTCTTGGCTATCCTTAGCTATCTTCAAGCTATTTAGAAGTTTGACATTGTTACATTAATGAGATACAACTTGAAACAAAAGCAAGCCTGCCTCCTTTTTTTTAGGAGATTATTTAGGTAAACAACTGGGAGAGTGAGGGGGAAGAAACAATGTTGGCAGAGAGCTGAAAATTTACTACAGCTCTGAAGCACCAAACACATATATATTATTTACTGCACTCCACAGATTCCTGAGTGTCATGCAGGTCCTGATCTGGCATTCCTTGCACAGCTAAAACTCCCACCCAAAGTTGCTGGTTGTGCAGGGCACACAGAAATAAAGGTCAAATATGAATATACTGCTGCAGTTGCACACAATTTTCCGGATCCAAATAATTGCATATGAATTTTTTAATTTCTAGAGAATAGGAAGAATGAGCTGAAATAATGAATTAAGATTGCTATTAATTTCTAGAAAGGTATTTTCTATACCAACAGAAAATGAAGTMTATGAACTCTATGAAATTAATTCATATTCTATAAAAATAGAAATAAATTCTATGTCCTCATTGTCATAGCATCATAGAATAGTTTCGGTTGGAAGGATCTTAAAGTCTATCTAGTTCCCCTAGACCAGGTTGCTCTAAGACCTATCCAACCTAGCCTTGAATAATTCCAGGGATGGGGTAGCCACAGCTTCTACAATTGCCTCAGCAATACCAATTAAGACATATTCTGCAAAATGCTGGGAATTCTGCATTTTCTGCAGAAAACTGCAGTTTTAGCAAAGCAACTGGCAAAGGTTCATTAATCTCCCATGTTAAATGTGCACTGCGTGGGAACACTCCATATAGGAGACTTCTCAGAACTCTTGTATTATATCCAATTGATTCATAGGCCTCCCCTTCAGTATTTCAAGTGGAAAGTGCAAGTAAAGAGGGTGAGCACATTCARCTGGTATTTTTCAGCAGTGCTGATGTAAGTTTTTCCACTGAGAAAGTCAGTATCTTAGAATGCCCACAAGAGAACGTGGGAGAACTTAAGTGAGAGAGGTGATTTGAAAGAAGTTGATAGCCTGCATAAATACATTTTTTAATGCTCAATCTGTGCTGTTGCTGGCTCTGTTGTTGCTGCTGCTGCCAGAGGGGCTTGCAAAGGACARTGGTATATTGTTTTTCAATAAGGACAGCTGTCCTTTCAATGGACATGGCTGGCCTTGCTCTCACTGCTTTTCTCTCACCTCTGTGGTCCTTTTGATGTTAAAYAGGACATGGTGTTACAACAGAAACCTCATGGAAGTTTAGAATCTTGAGGTAGGGCAATGGTAACCACAGGTAAGACATGTTTTCTGAACGCAAGTGATTTGGTAGGGGATTTACAACTCAGCATAATAAGAAACCCACAAACCCACATATTAAGCTGAGAGTTTTGTCTCAGTTGTAACAAAGACTGGAAGCACAATTCCAGCTCCACATCCCAAGAAAATCTTGGCATCTCCATTAGAACGAAAAAAAAAGGGAGAAAAAAATTCTGAATAGGCAAAGAGAAGTTTTGCAAAATGCTGCTTTTAAAAGKGCTATTATCATCTCATATTGCCAATGCAGCTGCAAATCAAAGCTCAACAAGATCATTTTTCAAGAAGGTTAACTCAGCATTTGCTATAATTTTCAGCAGTTATTCACTGTAAATAATGAACTTTCTATGCTCGTTCTTACAAGCAGCAGCTGGRGTTTGCTTTGTAAAAATGAAGAGGCAGTTAAGAGTGCATGACAATTTCACCACAATGAAATTTTAAGTGGTGTGGGGGCAAATTCTGAGCAATAATACAGATACATAAAAAGGATGTCACACTTTAACTTCTGTATGCTACTCTGCATCAGAGTGTAAGAACTGTATCCCAAACCTGCAGGTTTCTAGTAGGTTGCAGAGGCAATGAAGACAACAGTTCTAATCGAGCAAAACCTTGTAGAAACAGACATGCAAAGTGAATTCACTCCACAGGACAAGTGACTGCAGGAGGAAGCCACTCCTCTGAGGAGCATCTGCACAACAACAGCTTGTATGCCCTTTTTCTATTTGTTGTGAGCCTATGTCCAACTCCAACCCAAACTGTTCTGAAAAAACACACAGGACTTGGGAATCATGGGGAGTACAGATGCACCCAAGCAAATGCAGAATTTCCTATTACTGTTGCATTAGAAGAGTTGGCCAGTGGAGCTGGACACAGCTTTTTTGTTTCTCCAAGACTGGGCTTATAGYAGTGGATGACTACGTTCCTTTCTGTTTTAACAAAAGGGAATTTAACACAGTGCTGATGTTTACACTTGTTCTATGATGATGTTCAGAAGGTTCAGACTAAAACAGAAACCTGGAACAAATTTAAAACTCCCGAGTGCTTCAGCGCCTCACTGGGTTTGGTACATTTGTGTGTGTGGTGGGTAACAGAGGGCAGCCCAGTCCCTAAAAGTTATCTTATGTACTGGAACCTCAGTTATGACTCTGAATCTCATTTATTGGTGAATATTACATCTTGTTGTCCTCAAGTCACTGGGGGAGGATCGAGTTCAGGTGCCTACCTTCATACAGCTGTGCATACTGCGGGAACCCAGCAGCCCGCAGCCAGTCACAAGCTTCCTTGGCCTCGATTTCTGAAAGAGGACAGAAACAAATCACCCTCTGATTAGTGATCTGCAGAGAAAAAACTTCCTCTCCCCAACTTCTACTATCCCCACTGCAAAGTAAGCACAAGGGTTTCCAGAAACTTTGAACTGAGGCACACATTTACTTATCCCAGTTTGCTTTTCTTCTCACGATCAAACATATCTTAGATTCTGGAAAGTCACTAGCACTCATCTGCTATTTATCAAMAGCTCATTATTTTAATGGTTAGGCACAAATGAAAACTGCAGCAGTTATGGATTATCCTGGGCAGGTTTTGTTAACACGAGAAAAAACAGCACAGCAATCAACATGAGCAGCRTTTGTTCAGCAAATCTTATGGTCCTCTTGGCACAACAGAATTTGACAGAAATTGACAGGAATTCCTAGTAGAGCTCGCAGAGCTGTGCACTTTAACACYTTGTAGATAGTACTGACAGACTCAAGCCTAAGAACAACTGACACACTGTACTGCAGCTCAGCAAGCACCTATTTACAATATTTACAGTATTTACTACTCAGCAAGAACCTAGTTTCACTGGAAATCTACAAGGCGTTTGTGATGACTTGATACATTACAGGAAGCTTTCCCTCAGACTGCCCAAAACAGCCACAGAAAGAAATTATTCACACACATATACATTACACCAAAAAAACCAGAATATTAGTCTGTGAATAAATTGCATTCAAATTCATTTGTTACTTAATACAAGTAGAAATAAGGAATTTGTTGTCTTGTAWGTTCAAACTAGGAAAACATAAAAGGTATTTAGGGTATTCTCCAAGTGTTGAACAAATAGACTGGGCTAATTATGTTCTTCAAATTCAATAAAGTGCTACTGGGAATTTAGCTTCCCGTTTAGAACTGATCAAACAAACAATGAGAAATCAGAAACTATTAAAGTTTGTCTGGCTTTGATTATATTCACTATTCTTGATGGACTAGGAAACAAAAGCTTCATTATGCACAACTCAGTACACAATTTTGCCACCTACTTAGAGMGGATACTGTGGCTACCTGCTGCAGAAACCATGCACAAAGGGGCCGGCTCAGAATTGCTCCAAATTCAGGTTACTGCATACAGGGCATTGAAGAGCCAAACACAACAGAAGCAAAACCCACAAGATTTTATCATGCTATGAAATATTCCCAGTGAGGTGTAGGTACACAAAATTGCATGAAATGGCAGGCACCTTTTATCATCTCCAAAACGATGGCAACCCCCCCACCTCTGATTTTCCAAATTGCTACAATAGTGTTAAAATACTTGTGCTTCACCAGACTACTTTGCTAAGACATATCCAAACCAAGGGGTTAAGTTGAGCCAAAACACAACATTCCAGATAAATAAACATCTAAAAATCCACTCCTGTTGAAGTCAGGACAAGCAGGCATTTGTGCAACTTGTGTTTGCTTCACCKTTGGGTTAGGGGATCACATGAGAACAAGCACGTACAAACATATTGACTTAGCTACTGATTAAGAAAACGCATTCTTCAATTCCAATTGCAAGCGATTGCAGAGCTTTGCTTAAAGTAGTATTTTAATTTCAGTATGCTAAGAATGTATGTGGGAAATTGAATAAAGAAGAAAAATAGAGAATCTGAAATGTATTTGAAACTTGTACTGCTAAAGCAAGAACAAAGAACATGATAGATTAATATTTCAGAAGCAATGAAAGCAGCAAAGCAAAAAAAATCTTCAACAAATTGTTAAGAATACTTAAATTAAAATGCACAATCTTATAGGCCACATTCTGCAGAAGTGTCTGGATTGAATAAGAATTTTACATGATTTAAAACTAGAAAGAAAATTATCCTGGATAACAAGCATTTACAAAAAAATGCAATTTTCAATTGCAGTGCAATTGAAAAAAGTGTTAGATTCCTTACTACTAAAGGTGTTCTTCAATGTGTTTAAATATTTGTTCACAAGTCCTTTACTGAGCACCCCAGGTGTATGACCTGCAAATTATTTCTAGAGCTGGAAAATTATGAATATGCATTTTTCAGGCTTTTTTTTACCRTTCTCTATAGAGGCTTTGTGTATCTTTTCTGCAAATATATATGCCAGTTATGGGGAAGTTACATTTCATGGGCACCCAGGCGCCAGGTGCCTTTGGGATTTTCAGAGCATATTTGCTTTCAAAATACCTTTGAGAATCTCTCAAGAAGTCTACCTAGGCAGTGAAACACCTGAGCTTTTCCTATTTGGCCACAAAAATTGCAGAGAATAATAAATCACAAGTGCACTTGTCCCTCGATTAGGCTATGGAAATGCCTAGGGCTAGGTACAAGACAGCACTAAGCTTTAAAAGCCATATTTGCCCCATTTTCATAGGGCAAGTAGCAAGTCCTGTTGGAAGTCACTGGAAGGGTGAAGGGTTTGGAGTGCTGTCCCGAGCAAGGGGCAGGGAGTCCCCTGAGGCCAGGGCTCTCTCCATGTCATCACCATCTACACAAAGCACATGTAAGACAGGGATATGACGGGAACAGGTGAAAGAGTGGAGATGGGACCTAAAAGAGCAGCTYCTTTTGTTCAACTCCAGTTGGCCAGACTCAGGATTCCTCCTAGACTGTACCTATGTGGTGTGACCAGACAAACAGAAAGGCAATTTTTCAACCGAGATTCCCTATCTCAACCTTGTTGGCTATGGATGTGCCAGAGTATGAACAAAACTGTATGTGAAAATGTATATGTAAAATGTACGTGAAATTCAGGCAGATCAAAAATATAGCCAGAGGGAGAGTCCAGTCCAAGGAGCACTGAATAAGCTGCACAGAAAAACAAGTACACTGAACAAGCTTCCTCACACAAGATATACAAACTTAACAGCTCAGAGCTTGTCTAGATAAAAAGTTCATTACTGCAGCTTAACTGGACTCTGTGTTTGAGAATAAAACACATTGGTTAAAACTGAGATTCTGGCCAAATCATTTAAACAACCCTAGAGGAAGAAGCTCATTCCCACAATTTCCAAATTCTGGCTTCCATCTCAGCAGCATTAGCCTCGGGACTCTTGGTTTGCCAGCTGCCAGTTTCATATCCAAGTGGACATAAGAATGTTTATGTGCAAATCCTCGTCACCCTGATCAATGGCAATCAAGATAATAAGAGACAAAAGAAAGAAGAACAGATCTTCTAAAATCAGATTTTCCAACTACTTCTGAAAAGATCTAGAAGGAACAGAACATTCAATAGCTTTTGTTCAGAGTCCCAGGGGATGTAGGTTTCAGATACTTATCTGAGCTATGAACTCACTGTCAAGCACAGCACTAGCTTTGCTGGGGCCAGCTGATAGCCACAGGGAGGAGAGGAAGCTTGCAGAGGAACTCTGCACTGCTTTCCAACCTATTTTAGGAAAGCCTTACTTTGGCCACAATTTGCAAAGCAATTTCGGATGAGACCTGGCAGCTGAACTGGTAAGCTGCTGCAGGCAAAGGACTGGTCTCACTCCCTCCTTCCCACTCCATCCCKGCAGTGCCACTTCCTTTCTGAATCAAACATCCTTGCCAGTTAAAACCTTTACAATAAACTACCATTCAGCATACATTGCAAGGAAGAAATGTATGTGCAGCTTTTCAGACGTGCATCCTGTGCCCTCCCCCAGCAGCAGGAGGTTCTTGTACGGAAAAGCGCTGGCAAGAAAGAAATTGTGCTATTATTTCTAAATGTCCTGATACAAAAAAAACCCACCCCAAACCTCTTAGAAAGTAAAACAAAACAAATTAAAAAACTCCCACCCAGATCCCCAAAAAAACCCCCAAAAGAAATACAATGAAGTCTTTATTCTTAGTGTCGYGTAAGCAAACAGCAGGCAAATGTGTTAAAGAGGAAACAGGAAATTTTTATTGGAAACAGCTTTATTTGTTAGTCTGTTTTACAAAGCAGGCCTCCATGATCAAATCAAGGGTAGGAGTTCCTTTTGTATATAGTTGGGAACCATTAGTCCTTATTTACCCACTTCCAGGGGGATTAGGAGGACTCAATTCTTCCCCAGACTAATAAATGAAAATGGGAAAGTCTAACTTCCTTTCTGTTAAACTCTGGTTAATTTTGGTTCCTGGCCTTGTAAATTTGCAAGTTTAGATCTTCAGAGCAAAAATATCTCAATTCACACCTTATTTGATACTGCAGTTGCAGAAGAGAGAACTGTAAGATGTCTACAGCCTKTTGCTTGATGATACCTTCTCTCAGATAGAAAATAAAAACCACACAGTGATGCTGCARTATTTTTTTCTTTCAGAAAAAAAATCATCATAGCAGTCAAGACAGCAACTTCATTTACTTTCATTCTTCTTTTTTGCTTCCATGAAATAACATGCAATTTAAGCACTAGCTCTTTCAGAATCTTCAGAACAAGGTGCAAAGCAGATATATCTTTGTACAGTC
The DNA here is from genome assembly GCF_030028575.1 of Malurus melanocephalus. Taxonomy (NCBI): domain Eukaryota; kingdom Metazoa; phylum Chordata; class Aves; order Passeriformes; family Maluridae; genus Malurus; species Malurus melanocephalus. The sequence continues at coordinate 569,102 of NW_026623502.1, forward strand.
ATGCACTGACTCAATTTTCACCTAAGTGCTAAATATCTTATGAACAGTTTCTCCCAGCAGATGGTTTYCTCTTGCCTCAACTCAGACACCTTTACAATCATATTAGCACCTCCACACATCAGTTCTACACATCTCACCTTTTGGCTCTGTTAAGAGGGCAACTTGTAAAAACCTGCAGTGAGACTGGTAAAATCAGCATTGTCAAAACCAAATTTCAGAAAAAACGGGCTCACTGCTGAAGGTTCACTTCAATGTCATATATAACGACTGTTTTTCTTGAGCCTCTTAATAATCTTGGTCTTAATTTTTAACTAAGTAATTCTAGTCGAAATTCACTATTTGACTTTTCTCTCAAAAGAGGAAAAAAAAAACAACTTGTAGAAACCGAAYACAAAATCATCTTCCTGAATTAGTTTGCAGGAGATTCTCTGCAGAGAATATGATTTCAGATTTTCAGGAAAGCTGGATATGAGCACACTAGCCCCTTATTTTAATGCCTAAAACTCCATCAACTATCTGCATGCTTTCTAAGGCACAGAGGAGCACACAGAGAACAAAGGATTCTTCCCCATCCGGGACTGACAGTCCAGTTTAATGGCTGAAAATGGCTTCCATGCTCTTTTTCTGTCTATACCAGAAATTATCTCTCCCTACATGTCCTGTCCCTCTGAAAGTTCTGCTGCCTTGCAAAATTTTTGTTCAACTTGAAAACACTGTCCTGAGTTATTAAGAAACTTGAGATCATTCAGGATCACATTTTTAAAGACCAGCTGTGGTGTACATGAGAAATACCCTTCTTTGGATAGAATTCCACTACCCAAGTACAAGCAATCACTTTTCCTAGTGCTTGAATTGCATCCCTGACATGTGAATTGCAGTCCCTACATTAGRCCTGATCACACTATCCAACCACTTAATCTATAGATACATGAACACAGATGTGAAATCTGAGACAAACCGGGGAAATAACTGCACCATGGCAGCTGTCTACAAACGAGCAGGCCAGGCACTGAAAATGATAAATCAGTTCTGTGTAATGTCATATGCCTGCAGCCCTTTAAAGTTGGGACAGTATGACTGACTTCTAAGAGTAAGCCTGTTATGTGTCCATGGCCTCAGATGGTTTTCACTTTGAAGATATGCGACGGTTGCTCGAAAATAATTAAATTCCTTTTCATAAGTCTGGTTTTGCTCAAACTTATATTGTTAAGTATTCCTTAGGCAGGATCATTAACTTAGTTCTCCACACCTTTCAAAACAGCAGCACAAAGCAATGACTAAAGAAAGCAAAAATGTAATAAGGGAAGAAGAGCATTTTGTAAGAATAATGTCCTCGAACACAAACTTGGGAAGCTTGTCAATAAATGTTCGAACACGAAAAACTAGAGCATTCTGAAATTCCCATTAAAAGCTCTTGCCAAATTTCTAACACATTTGGAATTCTAATTCTAAAAGAACAATCTAATCTTRTACAACTGTTCTAGAATAATAGTCTGACACATTCCACCCATGCTGGATGCATTTCTAGAAGAACCAGTGAGAGCAAGAGAATATAAAGCATAGGTTTTGAACTGATTATGAGCTGGCAGGATTTGAAGTGAGAGCTAACAGCCTTCCCAAGAGAGTCACTTTTCTCATTTCACCTTCAAAGTGCAAGGTACATTTTGCAAGAGCAGCTGCTTTTCTTGATGTGCTCCTGTATTTCACTTGTGCCTTAACTTACCTTCTACAGTCAAATGATACACGCTGTGGTCTCCCCTTACCACTGCCTGCCTCAACAGCTCAACCCAGTACGGATGTATGTGACATTTTAAGAAAACATCTCTCACTAAAAACACTCAGAGGGGCGGGGAGAGGGGAACTCACAAATTTTTGAGGGAAACCATATATGACACCAAATACATTTATTGCTTTCTAGTCATGAAACCTCTAGAAATAGTGATGAATGTTACTCAGATATTCCACAACTATATGCRGACGACTGAAAAAATACTCTCATTGTGTTCCTGCTGGCTTTGGGTTAAACATGGGACTGACTGGCTTTTTCAAGTTACAGAGCCTTGAAGCAAGACAGTAACTATGCAGCTGATGTTATGTATAAACCACAGGACACTGGGAGAAGAAACAGAGTATGTTTGGAATTTGTGTGGGAACAGATGAAGAAGTAAGGAAACAGATGTTTAAGATCATATATTGATGTTTTCTCTGAAAAAAAAAAAAAAAAAGCAGGAAGCTTGAATACCCTTTTTTTGGGTCAGCAGAACTTTGGAAAAAAGCAAATGGCTTACTTCCACTGACGGAATTTAAGTTTGTTTATTTCCTTATTGATGAAAGCTAAATAAAAGGAAAAAAAAAATTAAAAAGTGACTGGTTTCCAGAATATCTACATAGATGTCAGCTGTATGTAATTTCCCTGCTTCCCAACTATACCAGGTTACAGAACGTAGTGCTTTTAATTGCTCAGCAATACTGCTAGCACAGCAAACACAATACCACTTTTGTGGACCAAAATCTAATTATTAAACTTGAACCTCCTTTTCAGTCTTCAGCATATCAAAATCACTTCAAAGATTTTTCAGCTCAAAACTTAAAAAGAGAAACAACATTTGTTGATAATATTTCAAACGTTTAGGGATTGAGCCAACACTTATTAAAATCAATGGGAGCCTCCATAAATTTCAGAGGACTTAAGCAGGACTTTCCCAGTGTGGATCCATGAGTCTTTCTCTAAAACCCAACAAAACTCTTTTGCAGGAACAAATGGGGTCAGTTTCACAGTTCTTACTATTTTTACCATGGGGAGAAACCCAGATTTTCATCAGAGCTCAAGGAAGGACAGTGCCTGATGGCAGCAGGGCAGAGAGGGCACAGCCACCACCTCTAGAGCATGCCCTGGCTGGCAAGAGGACCTGGCACAACTGATGTGCTCTGAAAAGCACTAAACCAACACCACTTCGGGATCTAATACAGGGCTACTGAAATAAAGGGTATTCCCCATGTGTCTGTCAAGCCCTTTCCCTATACACTCTGTAAAGGATAGCAACTACTGCTTATTTTCACACCTTTAAATATGCCTCTAACTTGTTGAAGACTTTGGGAAAGCATGTTCTAGGACACAAAACAATCATCACAACTCCTGGGTTACACTGTAAACCAAGTTAATCATTTATTGCTAAACAGGTTTTTGTTTGGTTTTTTGTTCTTCTTTCATTTTTGGGTTTTTTTTTTGGGGGGGGGAGGTGTTTCATTTTGAGCATATACAGAAGAATTAGGGAAGAAATGTGATCTGAGGGTAAAAGCTAACTTTATTCAATCAGAAAACTATAACTTGATGTGGTAGTTTTCGTGTCAAATAACAACTCTTTTTATAGGTTAAAGATGGTCTTCTCCCATTTATTTTTAAAAAGGTTCACAGATGAAGAGGAGCAAAATGTCAAGTGACTTAAAAAACTCTCACGAAATAATTGGGCACGTGGGTTATTTATCTGGCCTGCTTAACACAGGGTGGTCTTGGAGGAGGATTATTTGGGGCAGAGAAAGCAGTTAGTCAAATCCTCTGATGGAGGTCATGTTGACAGATTCCAGAGCGAGAAACGAATCCTCCTCCATAGAGTGGGAAACAGAAGATGACTTTAACCTTCTCTTCTCTCAGAAATTACTGGGTTAGCATGACCTTTGAGAACCTACTGAAGGGCAAACATTAACCATTGCTACTCCCAAGCCCAGCATTAACATCCTCCACTTGCCCCCATCTGCAAGGTGTGCACACCTGCACTCAAGTGTGCAAAGCTCAACTCAAAGGCTCGTTCAGCTCCAGAGGAAAGCAAAAGTGAGTAGGCTCAGCATGACAGAGACATCATCTAAAAAGGCATAAAATGTATGTTCAGATCTAGGAAATAACAGTGGCATAAGAACTGATCTGAACTGGCTCAGTGGTTCACCCAAAAGAAAACAGATTTTCCGGACAGTTACTTCTTTGAGCTTGTTAAGCCTCAACCTCAAAACTATCCACACATGTAGGAAGAACTGCAGGGAAGAATGASTCCCTCTACATCATAACCAACCTCACTGATGAGCCAGTCCCAAGCTACATCCTGTGAGGATGATACAACACTAGATACAAAATACCAGTGGCAGTGAACAGCCCAGCATAAAGCTAATTGTGTCAYAGACAAATTAAATTCTTCCCTGATGAAGAATTAATGATGCAAAATGGATTTTTCCAAAGCAAATATTACTCTGAACTTCATGTTTCCAGACAGCAGAGACAGTTACAGTATTCTGTCTCTGATACTGCATATTTGAAAATGCTTCTCTCAGTACAAGATCTACTGCTCACATCTTRCATGCATGGAAGAAGAAGGAAAGTTAGAACAGATCATGGAACTTTACACTGGAAAGTTTCTTGTATCTTATGTGCACAGGAAATCTGTTCTTAGAGACACCCATGGAGAACAGAGTGAAAGGTGGTCAGCAGAGCATCCAGYTCTGTGGGTCCACAGGGTCACAGAGATAACATCCTCAAAATGCAAAGATATGAGGAGGAGGGTGTGTACATTTTTCTTAATCCTGAAACTTCAGTAAATTACATGAACAGGTCTGGGAAGCTCAAACTGTGCTTTAGAAAAATGTCTTTCATGTATCTCCTCAGGAATCTTAGCACACAATACTGCATTTGAATAAAAAGATTTAGACAAATGTAAATGAAATATATTTAAACCCMAATCTAAGGAGCTCTACACCCTTTTGGACTTTAGAAAAAATGCCCCACCAGAAATAAGTGAGCCATCATAGAAGAGAGACCAGATAATATTATTTCCTGATCCTGTCTTACCTAGCACAGTCCTTCCCAAGGGAAACAAATACTAGATAATATTTGAAAGAAATTCATCCTAAGAAATAAAAATGCTTACCATGCTCTTCTAAAGACATTGAAGTAGTTCAGAATGGTCTGTAGTATTACCTGTAACTTTCAAATAGTGAAACRCAGTGATTTAAAGCTAGCTGGTTAAGTCATTCTTGCCTCTCTTTTGGTTCTGCCCATTTTGCCAATGGTATACTGTACCAGTAGCTCTACTGATTTCAAAGAGATGCTGGGAGGGATAGAATAGCACTGTCAGCAACAATGGTCCAGGGAAAAGAACCAGAAAGTTCCAATCACAGCCCAGTCCTGTACTCCTTTCCTGAGAATTGCTCATCATTGCAGACAGAATTTGTTTTCTCCTTCAAAGAGAAGAGTGGAAAGTAGAAGAGAAAATTAAAAAAAAAAAAAAAAAAAAAAAAAAAAAAAAAAAAAAAAAAAAAAAAAGAAAAAACTTGACAAAAAAACTTTGGAAATCAAAAAATGTGCAAGACAATCCTGATACCCTGTACCATGCAGAATTACCAATTGCTTAGGCACAAGCAAGAAATATGCTTGGTATTGCTAAAATGACCAAAATTACTGTATATCGACACTCACTACATTACTGGAGAGAACACAGCATTTTGTAATTTTTTCACCTTGAAACACTGAGGTTCAAACGATAAGCAGAACAATATGACACTCACAGAATATATAAATTATACCGGGCATCACCTCTTTATTTAGTGGAGATCAAACCAGCAAATTTTCTGTGAACTGCAGATCATTTGATTGCTGTATTTCTGTAACATGTACAAGAAGGAAGGGGAAACATCTGAAGTTATTTTTATTTCCCCAAGTCTTCTGGCTATACAGTATGAATGCTAGGGTGGGTCTGGCATTGTCTGAAATGTGTCAGGGTCCTTTTGCATAGCCTCATTTCCTTCTTCCTGTCGCTAGGAAGGATAGTTAAGCATGAAAAGTGCTTGTTTACAGTACAGGACCATCCTGTTAAGCACGAGTTCTCTTCCTCTGTCTCCTTTTAACCAGCCAAGGGTGCATTGTGTTTATGCTCAAGCCAGTAGCACAGCTCCAGAGGAGAACTGGAAGAGAAGTCTGAATCTCTCAAACATAACATACTGTGGTATTCTGCCTAGAAAAAAGACTTCAGAGTGCAAACTGCAYCCCTAAATATTTGCGGAACTCATAAATTCACATGCTGCAAACAAMCCACTGCTTAGAATGTAACAGATCAGAAGAACCAGAGAAGTAAAACCAAGCCACCTCATCTCCCTTCTCTAGGAAACTTTATAAACATTTGAGATCAGTGCATGAATACAGCTACAGTACCTTTCTCCTACCCCCACCAGAGGCAAAATACACTGGGTGCTTTTGAGTTTCCATGAGTARCATCTGTCTTTTCCTCTGGCCCAGCAAGGGCAGCCACAGAAGTGGCTGGGAAGACCCTGACTCTAGAATTAAAAATCCTAGACTACTGAGAAATAAAACCCAAATAAAACCACCAGATAAATTCTTGCTTTTAACCACCACTTARAAACAAAATTTAATGAAATTTAGGAAGTTTAAGCCCTACGGTGTTTAAAACCATGCATCTGCACTTCCTCTTGAATAAATAAAAGTATTAACAATAAAAGTTACTTTAAAATTAGATCAAGAAGTCCTAGAGGACATGAAAGGTATCTCCAAATGCTCTGATTTTTACAAACTTGTAGATGAAAGGCATCTTGTCAAAACAATACCTACACCTTCTCTTGCATATACTGTATTTTACAATCAAAGAATCCCAGCCCTAATTACGATCCCATCAGCAAACTGAAGTAGTAACCCAAAACCATTTATTTGGAGACATCTATCCCACTTCCTGGCCATCTCATCCTTTCTCTTTTTGTTTTTATTGCTTCTACTCAATATGCAGAGCAGGATGCCTACAGGACAGCAGTAATGATACCTGGGAAGACAGAAGAGCAGGCTACAGCTGTGGAATCAACAGACACACCTAATACCAGCTCCATGTGCTGTCAGCCAGCAGTGGCCTGGTTGCCAGACGGATGCTGAATCAGTCTGGCACTGAGCCGTTGACAGATTCATACTCAGAGGCTCATAAGAAATCTGCCCATTATCTTACTTTAGTTCACTACAAACAGCCTTAAAACATGACCTGACTCAGAGGATTGTTACTGAATTTCTGCTAGGAATTTCTTGATCAGGACAGGGCAATTCAAACAGATCACACTTACTCCTGTAAAAAAAAATAAAACCATGTATGATTCATGGCTAAGATAAAATTGCATTCCTCAGTCTTTCAAATCAGATGTCTTCAGTACTATGCCACATCAGGCARAACCTTATGACTTAACTGAATATATTGTTTATATGTAGTTATTTCTCCCAATTTTGCCAAAGCGAATGCGAGGGGGGAAAAAAAACCCGAAAAGAAAATTGTTGTACCAATAGTAAGTGCCTTGACGGGCAACAGAGCTCATTAGGTTAATGGCRACACATCGCCCAACAATTCAGTTAACTAAGTCATTGCTGGAACTAAGTCATTGCTGGGGGTTTGCAAAGAGAGGGAGGGTGACACGGAACGTAAAACTGACCGACTGGAAAACGGCATCGGCTTTCTGTTTTGCTCCAGAAGGGAAAAGGGAAGAGGGGGGGTAGGGGTGAGCCCGTCTGGCAGGAGGTGCTGCTCCTCCACCGGGATCAAAGCCTCCGGGGGTGACATCAGGGCTGGCCACCGCCGCACGGGGGGAGCCACCGGGCTCCTGGAGGCCATCGGGCTAATTACGGAAAACTTCAAAAGAAACGCGATGCTTCCCGTCTCGCAAGCGCTCCCAGAAAAGAAAAAAAAAAACAAAAAAACAAAAAAAACCAAACAAACAAAAAAACAACAACAACAAAAAAAAACCCGAACCACCCCAAAACAGAGACAAAACTACGGGGGAAGAAAAAAAAGAAACGGAAAAAAACTCCCAAACCAACCCAAAAAAGAAAGAGATGCGCCACGGTGATCTTCAGAGAGCGGCCGCATCCCGAGCGCCGCTCCGCGCCCGCGGGAGCCCCGCGCTTCAGCTGCTGCGGTGTTACCCCTTTGGGCAGCGCTCCGAGCGCAGCCCCCGCGGGCGCTTCCCAGGCACGGAGCAATCCCGGGCACCCGCAGCGCTCCCGGCTCACCTGGGGCTGCTCCCGCCCCGCCGACGCTTCTGAGCCCCGCGCACTCGGACGGGCAGGCGGGGCGAGACCGCGCTGGGGACGGACCGCACCGCGGGACGGGACGGGACGGGACGGGACGGGACGGGACGGGACGGGGCAGCCGCCCCCCTGCCAGCGGCGCCTTTCCGGGCGCTCAGGGATAACACGAGCGGGACCCCGACCCACTCTGCCCCATGAACTGCCCCCAAAGCACCTTCCGACAACCCCGGCCACGGGCGCAGCCGCCACCCCCAGAACCGGCCGGGCGGGAGATCCCCGAGCTTACGTGTGAGAATCATGGTCTCCGCCGGCCGCGGTGCCTCCGCGGGACTGTCTGCGGGGCCGGCTGGCTGCGTCCCTGCCCGCCTGCCTGCGCGGCGGCGGCGATTCGCGAGTGACACCGGGCGCGGAGCCGCGGAGCGCCCGCCCGGCCCCTTCACCGCCCCCGCCCCCGGGGCCGCCCCGCCCCCGGCCCGCTCCGCGCTCCCGCCGCCCTCGCACGGACCCCCGAGCGCGGACACGCGGCAGCAGCCGAACCCTGCCTGGGCACGGCCCCGAAACGCGAGAGAGCCGGGACACACGCGGACACATCGCACACGCACATGCACACATGCACACACACGTGCACACACGCACATACACACATGCACACACACGTGCACACACGCACATACACCCATTCATGCACACACGCGCATGCACACACATGAACAATCACACACGCACCCTCTCCCTGTTCTTCCCTGGCTCGTCAGGGGAGTCCAGGGGAATCCCACAAACCAAAGGTAATGCGGTCAAAGACGACCGAAAGGCGTCTGTGCCTTTTGTTCCTTTGGTTTTTAATGGCTGTCAGCTCTTGCGGTGGGCCATTTATAAAAAGCAGTCAGCAAAGCTCTCAGTACTTTTACCAGGAAACGTAGAGGAAAGAGTTAACTGAGAAGGCAGCATGGCTCCTTGGTGGTGTAAATTGGAGAGGTTTGGGTTGGCCTGAGCAGCCTAAGGCATGGGGGATGCTGAGCATTCAGCCAGAAGCAAAGCCTTGCGGGATAGGCAGGGGATGTCAATGCCTCGCTCTCCAGGCAGCGTGCTGAAGAGTGTTCTGAAATTTTAGAATTCTTGAGCACCATCAAAGTCTGAACCTGGCTGGAAAATAAGCATTTTTCCTACGGAGACCACAGCACAGCTATAGGCAAGTCTTGGAGATAGTGAAGCAAAGCCTGGCTTTGGAATAGCTCTGTGTCTGAGAGTTGTTCCCTACACCACTTACTCCCCTTTATATTTTGCAAAGGGTTTTTGAATGCTCATTGCTTGGTTGACACCTACATTCAGGACTTTAAAACAACACGAAACAGGTATTTTTGAGCAGCTGCCAAACTATAAGCATGGAAAAAAGTATTGTGAAAATTTGAAAGTACCTGGACCCTGTCAAAGACAATGATTGGTTCATTTCCTTCCAAGCCAACATCGTATTTTATAGTCACTGATGTTATTCTAACATTCAGTTTTCATTTCTGCACTGTGAATACAGATATAAAGTATACATAATGTGATGCTTGAGCCTGGCAATTTCTTGAAGAATAAACATCTCCCCCCTTCTAGAGGCTGCACACTGTGGCCAGTTGGCCATTATAGTGTTGTTTCTGGAAACCCCTACACAGCTCTAGGTCATTAATTTACTTTAATAGCCCAGAAGAGGATGGAAATGCACTATATCTTCAAGTTTAACATTACATATGTTACCTGCTTAATCAATTACCTCTTCATATCTAACCTGGCTCACTCTCTTTTTGGCATAGCCACATTTACCTTCATTTTTGAAAGTTTCTTGTAAGGTCAAGGATATATGTTTACTAGATAGGTCAGGCCCGTAAAATGTTAGTTCCTAACTCTAGCATGGGGAAGACAGACGTGTGCTATGTCCCAGCTGTTGGAACAGCCAAAGTAATAATCCAAATTAAATTGTCTTTCTGTCTGTATTGCCTTTAGTTTTATACACTTGGTAGACTAGTAAGTGTCAGAGTAGTGCAGACAAAATTAAATATACTGGTTGCATATTGTGTGTGATTTGCAGTCTGAATTCCAGAAAACAAAAAACCAAAAAAACAACAAAAAAAATTTTGTCCAATAAGTATCCTCAAAAGGAAGGGGAAAACCCCCCCAAAACAACAAAGCCCCAGAACATGTAGGAAAAACATGCAGGCCTAAAGGCATTTCTATCACAATAATAATGCTGCAACCAGAAGACCACCAAGTGTCAAGTTAATACCCTCTGTAAAAATCAGGGGTTTTTTTTCCTGTAAACACAGACTGCCTAGGCTGCTTCCTGGACCGAGCCTGCATCTTGTATAGGAAGCTTTTGTATAGGACCCACAGGAAGCTTTTGAAGGAGGAAAGAATGGACTTTGCAGAAAAAAAAAAAACGGGAAAGGTTTGGAGGACTTTGCATTGTGAAAGGGAACTCAAAAAAAATCTAAAACTGAGAGAACTGAGAGGAGACACGTGCAATAGTGAAGTAAAATCCAAACTGAGAGGGTTGTGCAGTATCTGCAAAACAAGAATTTGAAGTCAGAGTTTTATTTGAGGATTCTGAGAGGGGTGAGTGATAAGATTGCTGAGTACTTGACAAATGTGTCCCAGACACAGAAGATGGGAAACTCTCAGTAATYAAATCAAGTGTTATCATTCTCCCCTCTACCACTTTGTTAAATAGCAAATGAATGATGCTGCTGCTGATGGAACACTATGTTTGTGCTTTAGCTCAGCACTCCTGTTGTGCTTGCAAATCTAATTAGCTTCTACAGTGAAGGAGGAATCTGCATCCTCATTCAGTCCCTGCAGCCATGACAGAAACAGCCTCTTCTCTGATGGAGCAGTCTGTCTGTTGGGATCATCACTAAATAGATGCTGGAGGATTATCACTGACCTGGATTGGATTCTTGCTGGTAATCTAAAAGAGAAAGGCTTTGATTCTAGCTTGTTATCAAYCCTGCTGAAGACACACAGTCACTCTGGCTTGCCTTTTAACTTGGAATTCTATAGGGCTGCTTAAGCAGACGTATTTTTGGAGCTGAAGCAAGGCACCAGTCTCACATTCGCTGTAAAACGTGCTCAGAGGAGCATTCCACCTGAGGCATGGGTGTTTAACAGSCTACAACCACCCTAATCACTCATCCGGCTTTAAAGAGTGTTGTGAAATCAGTAGAGCTTCTAATATTTTTATTTCTTTATCTCTCTGGCTATTCAAAGAGCAGGCAGCTGCCTGACAGAGACACAGGATTTTGGAAGCAGCGTGCCTAAGAGGATTGTTTCTGTGGAGTACTGTTATCCTTAATGCAATCAATGAGCTCTCACTGGATGGTAAAGTAGTTGTAAAGGGTTGCCCGACAGGCACAATTACTCAGTTTAAAAGGTGAATTCTTCTTCTGTTGTAACTGCATAAGGGAGTGATTCGCAGGGAGGAATCTAATAATAAGGACTCGATTGTCCTCTGCTTTCCCTCCCAGGCCCAAATGCCTTAATGGTTAACTGTACCCCTGTCATCCTTTTTCTTCTCAATAGTGCAGTACACAGAGAAGTCCCAATTCACAATTAGTCAACTGACCTGCTGGTACAAACACAGGATTGTCAGACACATGACTGCAATTCTAAACGCTAGTATTAATATCCTCTTAGCAGCAGCATGATAGATTATGGAGCAGTTTCAAACTGAGTTTCCAGGCCTCTGGTTCTGGGCTTGGATTCCTTGTTGACCGGGGTATATTTGTGTGTGGTATTTCCAGAGCCCAAAAGACTTTCGTGTTYCAGCCATTGTCAGTGAAATAATTAAGTCTGAACTTTCTAGCACTTGACTTTACTGAAAGTAATTACTTWAAGAAGTAATTGTTTAGGTCTCTTGACGAAGAGTGTTCACGCTATCACTTTGCTRAGATAAGTGATATTAACAGCTCCTTGCAGAGAAGGAGAGACTTGGTTTCACCTACTCGAGAATCACAAAATSAAAGTAAGCATCTACCCAAAATACTTTCTTACAAAATGCGTAATAAAGTCACTATATTGCACAAACATAGGTGGTGCTCTACAGCTCGTAATTTATGGGCTCCCTGCTCTACAAATCTTAAAGAAATGAACACAGTTAGAAATTTTACCAGTTTGTCATGTATATTAGACTCTTATACTGACCRCAGGTAACATTTAGTTGGGCTTTTCTCCTCTTTTATGAACGGTAAAAACAATAAAGAAAATAACCTTGCCTGACTCTTTGTGGTCCATATAACCAGCTATTTTAAAACAAGAGGTMAGAACTCTGTGCTTTTGCCTACTTTTGAATGCTACCAAACGCTGTGAGTTCAACAGTTCAGGCTGGAAATGAAATGAGCAAGTTCACACTGTGTTTAGGAAAGATTCCATTCTATGAATGCACAAAAGAATAATAAATAAAAATAGATTAAATAGTTTGATGAAGATATAATTTGATAAAATATAAATATGGATAAATTAAATAGGAGGAGGAGWGAGGAGGATAAACTCTAGCTTAGATGAAATATCATTAATTTGTAGAAATTGATGGAGATGTWGGATTTCTTTCCCATATTGTGGTTAAGATGCTATCACAAGTAAGGTTTATTTTTTGAAGACTGTTTTCTACTGTTAATGGGTCTGCCTTCCCTTCAATGAAAAGMTAAGGCAAACATATTACCTTAAAAAAACTTGATTCACTTTTGGAAAAATAGCCAACTGAATTTAACATTCAAGAAAGTAGGGAAACTAAACCTTATCTAGAAGAGGTGATTAGAGAAGCTTAGTTAGAATTTCTAAACTGGGATGAAAGCTCAGAGACGATCCAGAATAAGTTTCTGCTGTGTGACACATTGAAGTCCTTCTTCCTTATATTTAAAAAAAAAACAAACAGAATAACTGTGTAATTACTAATAAAAACAGCATTCAAAATTGATCTCTGCTTTACAAAAAGGAACCTGMACCTGAAATTATCAGGATTAAAACCTCTGCTCATATACAGTAAAAATGGTTGTCAAAGTGAGACCTAATAGATATGAGGTTAAGGGGACTGACTCTGTTACACTACATTAGAGAAAACTGTAATGAAGGTTTGTCTCAGCCAGGGCACCATCCCTAGGGCYACTGTTGGTAATTGCCTCGGTGGCTGTGGGGCAGCAGAGCTCCGTGGCACCAGGAGTCACCTCTGAACCCTCTTTCTTTGTGGGTCATTGAAAAGGCAATGCCAGAGCCTGAGTTCTCATCCCAGTTCTCTTCCTCTGTGTTACAAATCCTGGTGTGTGATGGAGTGTGAGAAGACACACAGGATGCTTTTACTCAAAATATATATCACAAAATTATCAAAAGATGAGCAATTTGATGATGGTGTAAAATGGAGGCAGGAAATATAGCTCAACTTTGTGCTGCCTGAGAATTTTTTTTTTTTTCAGAACAATGATCTTGTTTTCACTCTGTGTTCTTGTGACAGCAGCTGTATCATTACTAAGTCAACCTGCTCTTCATTTTTCATTTTTAAAGCAAATAGATTTTACCTTCCACCTTTAAAACCACCAGTGTCCAAGGCATTCTAATTGTAAGATGCATTTTTAAACCTCATTCTGTGTTCACTCATGACCTTCAGTCTAATGAAGAGAAAAGGTCGGCTTTTATAGAGAGACAACAGTAACCTTTCATTAAAACAAGATGTAAGATGTAGTTTGCCTCCTAAAGCAGATGAAAACTGAAAGACTRATGCCTTAAACATGTCCAAACCGTGGTTAAAAATTGGTTTATGAAGCAGCTGTGTTGTTATATTACACATGAGATGCTGGACTTTTCAGCATGGGACCTTGGGACAGAATGTGTCAGGCATGCAGTGCTCAGCTGGAGTTAAAAGGAGTAAAAGGAAAGGAAATAAAGATTTATTTTTTTTTGTTGATTTGGGGTATTTTTTTAGTATATTGAGTAAAAAAATTATGAACAATGAAAAATTTCTTTTCAAAAGCAAATTTTTGCTTACTTCCATCTTGTGAGATCCAAGGCATTTTAGCTAAATTAACTCTATATTCATTAAACTTATTTCCTCTGGAGGAAATAAGCACATGCATCCACCTGGACCAGTTGACCCATTATGTGAGAGACKGTTGCCTTGGGGAAATCTCTAGGACTCAGGAAATAATTTTAAACCCATGACTCAATAAAGCACGATAACTATGGCAACTGGAACACATACATTGTGATGGCTAATTTCACATCAGCTTTCATCAGGGGCAGTATTAGCTCGGTACTACAGTATGGAGAGTAGTTGTTGTTAATGTCATGTGAAGCTACAGAGACAGGRAAAAAGGAAAGCACACGCTAATAAGTCCAGTGAGCAGAGTGAGGTCTGGTGTAAGTCATAACAGGTTTGTAATCCTTGGTCCTGCTCCTGACAGCACAGTAGACTGGGACCTAAAATACCTACCTGCAGTCTTGTTTTAACTTATCAGGCGGCCTTGGTGTATCTATTCCCCTTCTCATATTTAATTTCTCCTTAGATAAATTTGGGAGAATAGTACATGCCTCTTTTGCAAAGTGCTTGAGATGTACTGTGGAAAGTGCTGTATGAGATGATTATTATTTATGTCTAATAAAAATCCTCTTGCAGGTTGCTAGTTTGACTGCTGCTTTCATTGTCCATGCCCATGCTCTTGCTCATTGTAACTGAAAACCAGCTTATAGCAGCAATTACCTTGCCTTTTACTGGGAGATGTGTACATGCAGACAGTTACTTAAGTGCACCTTAAGTAACTTGCTAGAGTGTCAACACCCATAATGATGTCTGAGGAAAGACAAGAGAAGTGGAGGGGGAAGCTGGCTGTCGTGCCAGCAAGAACAGAGTTGGAGAAGATTTATTAGGTGTATATTGCTCAGATAAATGTGATCCTGACTTGAATGAGAGCCAGCAATAGCAAGGGGAGGGGATCAGGCAGAAAGAAGTGGCTGTTTGGACTTCGTCAACAGTTTCAAGGCCTGACGGGGATTAGGAGGAGTAACAGAATTGCTGGGGTGCTCATTCATCACTTTAAAATTTAAGATTATGAATTCTAAATGGATGGTCAGTTTAGCTGAAAAATGCTTCCTCCTCCTTCTTGCTGCATTTCTCTTTTTGTGCTGGTATGGTTCAGGTGAAAGTATTGCATGATAATATTTGTGACCATGATACAATGCGTAGAAGTGAGTGACACCTTAATAGGAGCTTGTGTGCTTTTAAAACAAAATCTCATATTCTGTTACATGACCACAAGAAAAAGAAACATGGAAAGTAGTTAGCTTGCTTTCATATTTCAACACTGTCACATTATGAAGGGCTACCTTTTTTACTCTCCTTGTTTCTGAGATTTTACTTTTGTCTTCATATCATTTTACAAAGAGACATGGTAAATTAGTTAGTTCTTGAGAGAGGCAAAGCTCTTATATCTAATCTTAGCCCAGAGCAGATTTTAAACACCTACATTCTGAACTAAAACCCCCCAAACCTCTATTTCTTATTACTGGGAATATATGAATAAGTATTATTTTTGGTAAAGGAAAAAAAAATCTGTGTTATCTCATATTCTGAAATGTCTTTTTTTTTGGTTTTTTTTTTTTTTTTTTTTGCCTTCAACTTCAAAATGCAGAAACAGATAGCAGTGATTGGAGAATGCTTTAACCTAAATCCCTTTCCCCAGTACACCTGATACACTGAGTTTACCGAGAAGTTATATTACATTTTACAACAGTTCTGTCACTAGAGCAACAAAGTAATCCCTATACTTGCTTTTCGTTATTTGAAATCAAACAATGCTATGAAACTGATTCTCTCCTGTGGTAGTTGGTCTATTTTAAAGCCTCTGGTTGCCCAGTAATTTGCAAGAGCTAAGCATCTAGTGGTGTTACTGTTGGACTCAAGAATTGATAACAGGCAAAGTTTATCTTATTTCATTCTATAGCAAATGATTCATGTTCCTGTATGACACCTTTAGTATAGTGGCAAATGTATTCTGAAGAACCCCCTTCTTTTTGTATCCCCACCGAGTGGCCAGCTGCACCAGTAGGCATCTAAAAAGCTACATACAAGGAAAAAATACTGTGATGTTTTTAAAATGTTTTTGCCATTGGATTCTTTGGGTCTTTTGTTTCTGGCAGTTTTGCTGAAGATTCATCAATATACATGATGGGTTGTACAAAACAATAAGTCTTAGAGTAGATATAGAACCTGATTATTCATGGACCCAGTTAAAACTATGAACATTATTTATAGGGTGCAGTGCTGACAAGGGTATGGAACATTTCTGGTCTTGTACTTTAAAATGAGAAGGATCCATTTTGAGAAAAGTAATATGGGGAAAAAATTGATTGAGCTAACCTGCTTTTTGTTTGATCACAACTTCAGAGWGTTAAAGGCAGCCAGAGACATACCTGTGCTAGGATCAACTGTGCAAGTGATTAACGGTGATAGGACATCCTGAACCTTTCATGATCAAACCAGAGCTTTCCCTCCTTTGAAACAAGAGCCTTTACATCACTCAGTAGAGTTGTATTTCTCATGAGCARCAGTAGAGCACAGAAATTCTCAATTTTCTTTGCTGAGGAATCTTTACTTTTTTCAGCTACAGACATGAAGATTAACACTGCTCCTGGCCTCTGGTTTTTAGTCAGGAAGTATAAACAATGACTTGAAAGGTGTAGATGCAGAACTTTCCATCTGATTTACCAGTACATTTTTAGAATCTGTCATGCGTGTCATGACCTTACAAACTTAATTACCTAAGATCTAAAAAACTAAGTTTGCCCCTCTGTTCCTTAATGTAAATCAGTGATAGCAATAAGAAAAATCCCTAAAAATTATTCTGAAAACTTAGATGCTAGCAGGTTAGAACATGGGATTTCTGAGCTGATGAAGTGAACTGAAGTATTTGGGAAATATTTGGAAATAAAAGCYACATGTCACTTGGCCTAGGGTGCAAGAATGCCACATGTCAAAAAATTATGAACAAGATATCCCAAAAGCATATACTGTTTTGAATGTGGTTTTATATCAAAGACAAGAAGATTATGTGATTGCAAATATGTAAAAAATGAACCAAATCCCCAAACTGGTGTTCACCTCTCTGTTAGCCAGGTATCTGAAGCATTCAGTAGCTTATCTCCTTTGCTGTTTATGTTGCATTTCACAAAGTTAGCTGACTTCATGATGAGATTTGAGCCGTGGGGAAAACTTCCTGGCTARCATACAGAATGAGAACAGGGACAGTCCATCCTTAGGTTTCCTTCTGAGGTAGTGAGTTAATGCCCACSGAGGCAACCTTTTAGCTAACCTAGGATTCCTGGATGCTCCATCTGTTTGTAAAGGGCAAAACAGCTTCCTGCATTTCCCCCACTAAGCCATAGAAAAGGCTTTGTACCTTGAATAAGAATTTCTCATGTTCATGTCTATTGCACATATGCTGGGTATTTATTTCACCTACTGCTCGTTTCTCCATGTTTTTTTTTTTTTCATTTCTGTCTTTGTCTTCTTTCCCCTTTCATAGCTAGCTGTTTCTAGTAGCAATTGCAAGGGGTAGAAGTGCCTTCCTTACATCTTTTCCTCATCTTCTCTTCCTTTGGCCAATGCAAGTAAAGAGCAGGCAGAACATTATATCCAGAGCTGTTGGACAGTGATCCCCAGTGACGGAAAAGCATACAGACCAAAAGGAGGAACTAAGASGTGAGTTTCTAGATTCTCTAGGAGGAACTGAGAATCTAGAATTCAAAATGAAAATATTGGAAGACTGAGAGATGAGATCACTGTCAGGATGAATGAATTGTGACCAGTTAAACTCTACCTGCAATTGTACAKCTAACACAAATCTGGCAATTAATTTCACACTTTCACAGAGCCAGGTGGTATCATCAGTGCTCAGAACCCTTGGATAGGAACAARTGTACTAAATGAAACAAGAAAGGGGATTGTCCTGATGAATTTCTGCTAGAATGGCTTTATAAAACAATTAGTTWTGTTAGGACAGATATTATCAGAGCACACCGAGTATGATCTAAACAAATCCAAGAACTACCTAACCCTTTATAGCTACTCTATAATGTATTGCAGAKCATTATGGAAAGCCCAGACAATTGTGAAGGGTTGCTGTGCTTGACATGAAATAGTATTTGTCAGCTTACAAGATCTCTTTCCTTGGCTAGAAATTACTTTGTTAATTGCAGGATGGAAAGSAATTTAAACCTCATTCATACAATTTCATGTATGCAATTCTATTTAGTTTGAAGGGCATATTGAAACTGGAGTGCATAAACACTTGCAGGATCATGTGCTTAGATTTTGGTGATGGATTTCCAGGCTCTTTCACACACCATKTCCATGTTCTCAACCACACTTCATCTGAAACTCTTAAACTCATTSCATTAAACATATCTCCTCAAGAATGAAAAGCTGATGCTTTATCCTCTGGCCACTTGTACCCACTTTTTCTGATCTGGCTGATAATGCCAGAAATCAAAGTACAGATTATCCAAACAGCAAGGCTTTTCATAATGGTCTCTCTGCATGAAAAGTCCATGTGTCAGCTTAGAAAATGAATTTTTAATAATACTTGGCACTGAATGAGTGGTTTGTCTCAACGGAGTGCATCAAACAYTGCTTATCTGATCTTTGTAACTCTGAAATAGGTTTCACCTATTAGAATGATCTTTTTCTTAGCCATCTTTATATCAAGAAGCTTATTCAGGATATGATATCCTCAAAATCAACACCGGGATTTATTTTTTTAATAAGAAAATAAAAACACAGTAGGAATATTTACCATKGTGTGCTCAATAGCATTTCTCTGTTGGAAAGGGGACAAAATTTTCTGTGCCTGTTCAAAATTTTGGAGAAATTTATGCTACTTTTTAAAGCCAGGCAAATATTACRAAGTTTATGCATAAGTTTAATATACCTTTTAAAGATGTTATCTATGAGTGTGATGTCTTTTTGTTCTATACTTAATTACTAAGTATTGTTTTGAGAGCATGCCACAATGCAAACTCTATATGATGTCACAGAACACGGCTCTGCAATTTGCAGTGTTAGCAAATAAAGGCTCTTAGATTTCTCTGTGGCAGTTTGACAGAGGCTGTGTATGAAAATACTGTTAASAAACAAATATGCTCGCTAAGACTGATATAGAGACGAATGCTTCTTTGCTTTAGATTTGAAATTATAATCTGAAAAAATAAATATATATATATATATAAAGACAAACTATTTATTCTTGGTTCATATAGCAGCAGCTTTAAAAGACAAGCATTCCTTTACAGACTAAAGATGAATCAAACTTCTGTGATTCCTGTAAAAATGTGTATATCTACAGTCATAGTTTGTTCTGGATCARTTCCAGTGCATTGTGATGATAGGAACTAAAAAGGAAAACTCGAGAGGGTATTTTTAATCACTTTTACCTCTATTAAAAATGTGATGCTATTTCTATTGTTCCTGTTATAAAAATAAGTAGTTGACATGTTCYCCAGAATTGATTATTGTGTTTTAGTCAACAGATCAGCCATCAAGACATTTCAGCCTATCAGGAAAGGGAGTGGAAAGGAGCTGACAGAGAAACCTCAAAGGAAGGACAAGACACTGTGTCTTTTGTCCTTTGTTCCAAGATGGAAATAAACTGTCTCCACTTTTGATAAGCTTTCCTTTTGATCTTTGTTTGCAATAATTAGGGTTAGACACTAAGTTATTTTATGCAGCCTTTCAGGTTTAGCCCTCTCTTAGCTAATATGAAAATGAGTTATTTGACCTCAGCAAATACCCACATTTGTGAAGTTTTTATTATTTACTTTAATTTATGGAGATTTTGCCTAATGTACAAGGGAACTAGATATTGATAGATTTGGGGAAGATGAAAAGTATTTTTTCTGCAGATTTAATTTTACTTAATGTTTTATAAAGGGAGAACATAAAATACATAAAAAGATATAAAGGTCTATTTTCTGTCTGTGTCTATTGTGTAACTACATATCTAATTATACATATATATAATTTCTACAAATTTAGGGTTGCTTATCACACTATGCTGTGCTGKAGTTTAGATGGTTTGGAGAACCTGCACTCTAAGTAAGGCTGTAGATTAGTGCTCTCATTAATAAATATTAGTAAATATCATGTCAGGCTGCAGAGAGAAGTAAGTTTTTACCTGAAAGACAAATTGGATCCAGGCACCAAAGAAAACGCTGAGAAGAATTTGGGATTTAGCTAGACTAAGAAGTGCAACTGAAGTGTTACCTGCTTCTGGTGCAAACATAACAAGAAATTCAGGTGCTAATTTAAGAACAAATRTGTTTTTCTTTTGACTTTATCCTAGGCAAAAAACCCCCAATGACCCAAACCCAAAACAACACAAACAAACAAACAAAGAAAACGAACCAACTCCRAAACCACTGAGCCAAAAATCATCACCACAGAAAGTAAAACAAATTAATCTGGGTTAAATACATTGTAAATCTAGGCAGTTTTCACATATATACCAGAATCCAGGATGCTACAGAGTAAAACAARCATAACAGCCAAAGAACGTAGCCAGAATAATTTCAGAAAACAGTCCAGAATTAAAATGTGTGTATATTTTTACACCACTGATCATAGATTTTAAAGATTATTGTAACAACCTGAACCACAAATCTTGCACAGGTTTCCTGCCTGAAGTTGAATCTCTGGCATTTTAAAATGCATCCCTTAGGAATGCACCTTGATTTTAAGATTTCAAATGACAACTTCAAAGTTTAAAACATGATAAATTACTTCAGAATTTAAAACTTGTGTCTTACTCCAAGCTTTTACTCTCTTAGAAAGAGTATCTAGTGTTTCACCAGTGTTCTGTTTTAGTGTCCTAGAKATCACAATCGAGCTGTGGGACTGCATTGAGAACTAAATGATGCAAAGATATAACATCCCTCCTACTGTCACAGAGACAAAAAATATTATGTGTGCTTTGCTAAGACACACCATTCCATTAGTACATAATTTCGTGTCTGCAGATTAAAGAAATGCAAAAATTTTCAGTAGCTTCCTGAAACATGTAATATAGTCATTTACTGGAAAATACAGAATGCTCCTTAAGGGATCTAAATTGCTGAATCTCTGTCTCTCCAGTGGAATATTCTACCCTTATCAGCTGAATAAGTGATACAGTCTAAACAAAGGGTAATAATGTTCAACTGGAATTCCAGGAAAGGAAGCTTAATGTGAACTTCCTGATTTAATCTTACAAAAATAGAAAGGCTGATAGGATAAATGAATCACTCAGAAGAGCAGATTTTGCTTCATTTAATTAAAACAGACCATAAAAATGTCAAAGTACTCCTTTGTAACATTTAACTGTAAAACTCACATATAAAGCTATTTAGAGTATCATTTTCATGCATGAGGCCGASAAAAATCTCTTCATAGAAACACCTCAATTTACTTGGTGGAAAATTTATTCTCATTTTCCAGCCTGGAAGACATGGTAAAAACTRCATGAACATTTCTTACACAATTTCCTGTATCTTCTTTTTGGTGGGCCAGGAAGAGTCTTCTCAGAAGTAAATTTGGAACTTCTGGGAGATAATSAGCAAGAGAGATGCATGGATATTATAGAAAAACAAAAGAATTATTTTGAGCCTTAAGAAGAGGTTTTCTTAGGTTCAGTTTGTGTTCACTTTGATTTCCTGACAATGGTTGTCACTCAAGTGTGGAATAAACTCACAAAAAATGTGGAATGAACAGTTTTTGAACAAGATACCTGGTAAGTTGCTGGGAAATGAGCCAGAGGGATGGTCCTGCATTTCTGGTAGAATGGAAATGACAATGTAGTGCGCCCTTTCAATCTCTAAATTGTGCGAATTTTTCACCTTTCAACACTTTTATGTATAGCCAATATGAAAATACCTAAAATGTACGTCAGGCAAGTGACAAGTTGGTGTTATAACTGTCTCCTTGCTCCCTACAAACCAGCAGGAAAATGTGTGAAAAATGTGTGTGTACTGCCATAACCCTCTCAACAACAACAAGCAGGATATCCACGGGACTGCCAGAGGCCATCCATATCAGAGGAACATGCAACCCATTTCCTCAGTCTTGCATATGGTCCACCCACAATCAATCCTTGCCTTGGGTGGAAGTGTTTACTTCACACTTGGGCATGAAAACGTTGCCTTCTTAGAAACAGCTTTTTTTTTCCCAATAATTTTCAGTTTCTGAACATGGATAGAGTTCTGTTTAATGGCAAGCTGATGGATGGGAAGCTTTTTGTGCTTTTAGGTAGAAGCTTGCCACAGCTGGGAACATGGATAGAGTTCTGTTTAATGGCAAGCTGATGGATGGGAAGCTTTTTGTGCTTTTAGG